>NW_024883059.1:0-140648 GCF_019059575.1 Amphibalanus amphitrite | reverse complement strand
GACCTCAGTGGGGCACAGGATGCGCGTGTAACTGTCACCGGGCGGTCCCCACTCCGACCAGCCCGCTCGGACCATCCGGTACGGAGCTCCATCACTCAACACCCCGTCCCGGCTATCGACCGCTGCATTGTTGCAAAATAAACAGCTGTCCCGGGTGGCGCCGGCGAGGTGCCGAGAAGACGGGTGGAGACGGCAGTCGTCTCAGAATGAATGGGATTGGGTGAGACGGGAATGGAGGTGACGACGGGATGGAGCTGAGCGAGACTGCAGCACAGACCGAAATAGGAGACACACGTGTCTCCAAGAACTCCTGAGGGCGGCTCACTATGGCCACCCCTGAGATATTTCTGGCCCACACGCACAGAGACGAGCGCTGCACGTCTCTATATGGTAGAAATTTATTGACATGACGGCGTGGCATGCTTTGAGGACGACATCAAGAAGATAGTAAAACATATTTACGCGTGCCCGCGCTGGATGGGAGCTCCTCTTCACCCGTTCACTGCACAGCGAATGCACGGCTAGCAAAAGGTGAGGATAAAAGTAATGAGCAGCCTCAGAGGCGTTGAATAGCTTAACATTGCATGGTTCTGAGCCGCAAAGTTGGCGACAGCAGTAAAATTTCATTGGCTGAGCTGAGGTCGGAAACTGATTGGTGGTCGATTCTCGAATTGGAGCGGCTTTAGAGGGAAAGGCGAAGTGAGAAGAAAAATTCAGTGAAGTACGAAATGCATGCAGCATCCCATTCAAAGCAAACCTTCACCAATTAAATATTACTTACGCTAGCTTATTAAAACCTTGGCTAGAAGACTGAGACAGTGTAATCATTCGACAACCGCTCCAAATTGGAGCCAATCGCGGCCACGTAACCCGCTCACACCCTGACTGACGGCGGTGCCCGCTCGGGCGGCGAGCGGCCCGCCGTGTGCGGCGGGCAGTCCACCGTGTGCGGCGGCCGGCGCCGTCCCGCTCGGCTGAGTGAGTGACGCGCCCTTCCAGGGCTGTTACCCCACTGCCGCCGCTGCAGATATTGTGTAACGGTGGCACTCCGGAGCACTCGGGCACTCTGGATTAGTCACCAGTGACCCAGTGGGCCTGATGGGTCGGGCTCTGAACACATTAGATAGCGACGGAACGGGGGTAAGGGGGGGGGGCTGACGGCCCATCCTGGCTTTCAGTTGTTTCATTTTGTGCTATCGCTCTGCAGTACACGCTTACAACCCGCATTTTGGGTGTGTGTAAAGTGCAATTGCTCATGTCTCCTGTATCATCTTTCAACTCTTTGTGCCCTAGCTCGAAAAAATTCGTACCGTTCGCGTTGCTTGCATATTGTCACTCGCCCAGCGTTGCCAGCCTCATCCAATGCTGCACACCAGCGCGGCGGCTGGCTAAGCCGGTGTCTCGGCCATCATTTCGGCGGCGCGCTGGCCGGCACGCAGATAAGAGCAGATCTGACGGGTAACGACTGCACGGACAAGGTGTCGGCAGAGACCGGCCCGTCTGTCGCGCAGAGAAAGCCGCGCGCGCTCCAAAAACGGCCCGTGTGCGCGGGACGCACCGGACTGGCTGCAGGCTCCCCCCGGCGAGCCGGTGTCGCCTCGATTACCTTCTGAGGGCGGCGACGCCCCCGAGACACCGCCGCGCTATCTCCAAAGGCAGGTCGGGTAAGCCGCTTTGCCGCCCGTCACTCGGCCACTAAGCCGCCCTCTGCGGACGCTGATAGATATTTTTGTGGTCGTTTAATTAGTAGATACATGCCTCATGCATATTGTATCAAAGTTGACCTAGGTGTCAGCTTTTGCGAGATGCCGCCCCGATACAAGTGTTTGATTGTTGTTTTGTCTGGTACCTGACAGATTAATGTGCACGCGAGCAGCAACCAATCGGTGCACGACTTTTTCCACATATGCGATAAACGAGGATTTTGTTGAGCATGCTTCACTGGAACATAGATCTTATTAATTAGAACGGTATGGGCGCCGAGTTACATCATCTGATTGTAAGACATGTCTTTACGAAGGGTTGCGTCTTGGATAGCCACCTTTCCAGAGACATCCAGAACAACTCATTAATGATGGTTGGGCCTTCGAGCATCAAACAGAACCTGACGGCAAGACGCAAAAAGGTGTCGATCGGATTACGCGACTGCCAAATATGAAGCGTAAGCCAACATCATACCCAGTGATCTCTTATTCGCTGTGCTCAATCCGAGGTGCGGATCCGATCAGACAGGTGCCATTCCGTATTCACCCTAACGCTGTAAAATGCATACATCAGCGGACGCGGAGCGACGAAACTTGGTGCATCGCTGACACATCTCGAAAGTATGACATACACGTCATCCAATCTCGAACTCCTGAGGATCCATTGGCTATCTCGCGTTAGTTTGCGTGAGTGCCAAACTGTGACGGCCGGGTCGTTTCCGGCGTGGGACGGCTGCATGCGCCACTGCGCGGCTGCGACACGCTTCTCGGATGGCCGCGCTGCGCCGCCGGTCCGCCGAGTGTGTGCACAGTCCAGTCACGCGGCGGGCCCGCTCACATGCCGTCGTGTGCGTGCTGTGTGCGCGCGCCTGCGTGAGCAAACAGTAGCGCGCCACATGTGCGCCGGCGGGGCGGCGATTGGCCGCGCTTGACCCGCCGTTTGAGCGGCGCCTGTCACCGGCCCGGCCGCCAGGAGCGGTCACCGGCGGGCGTATCTGCACGGCACATCTACACACACTGTCAGGAGACGGCACGGCGCTGAAAGGAACCCAATCGACCGAAGGAGATTTCGGGGGCGCAGCGCTTAGCGCCGAGATGGGAACACGTGAGATCGCCCCGTCGCAGCTGCTCAGTGTGGTTCTGGGGCACGGTCGCATACTTTCGCATGCAGCATTTCACTTTCCCATGGTGTCAGTGGTTGGTCAGTGAGTCTGGTGTGTGCACTCAGCACTGAGAGTCATGCAGTGGTTGGCTGAACACAGAGTCGCCCAGTGACCTGATAGATGGCTGACGGCACCGGTAAACGTCAGCAACTTTCGATATATGCCACGTTACAATGCATATAACCGCACTTGTGCAAAGGTAACGGTGGTTGTTGGAACTGAAACTGGAATTCCGCCGAAAAATCAACTGGATTGTGATCATTGGTCAGTGGCATCAGCATCTACAAGACAGATTAGGACACTCCACAACCGGGACAGGCACCACAACCGGGAGCGACACCCCGGAATGCGTGGACTCCGAGATATCCACAGAACTTGAACACCAGAGACAGAACCGGTAGCCGATAACATGTCCACAGCTCATATGCTGTCAGCGTTTGGAATGTACCAGAGTTACATTCGGACGACCCGAGGCCAAGATTTTGACACATGCCAACACAACCGTCTCGAGCATTCAGTTCCCACAGAGTCGATCATGAAAGATGTCACAACTGCTACCACTCTGTTGAAGCCACTTGTTGACTGGTGAAAGGTTTCACACTAACGCACGCCACTCTCCAGCGCGGCGAAACCTCGCTCCGATGATGGGTCACCGATCGTGTCGTGATAGGACGGGTCCCTCGCTCCTTGCACGTGCGTAACCACGCAGCTGAAGGACCGGGCCGACCCTGTGCACTGCGCAGCGTGCAGTTCAATCCAATTGTCCCGGCCGTTTGGCAACAAGGACTTGTTGGTTTGCTTTGTCAACGTCCCCGTTTAGCATCCAGGGAGCGTTCACATAATGCGCAAAGCGTGCTCACAAGCCCCGAACACTAAGTGCCCTGTGAGCGAACACCAAGTGTCCTTCGTATCAACGGGCATTCAGGACTGCTGTCTTCTAACCAGCATAGCGTCGAGGTCCATCGGGCCGCAGCGGCATGACGACCTCTATCAGCGACTGGATCAGCTTTGTGACGCCAATCAGCGGACTGACAAACAGGCCTGCAGTCTGTCCTGATGACGAGTGGACGGCGCCGACAGCGCTCTGCACTGAGCGCGCAGACGGCGCCTGTTTTCCCGAACACGTCCCGTCCGACCGACTCAAAGGAGCGGGCGTTCCTGCCGCGCCGACCTCGCCAGGACGGGTCGGCCGGCGCCGAGCCCGTCACGTGGTCCGGCCCGCCGGGACCCTGTGGTCTGCGGGCGCGGTCACGTGTGTTCCGCCGGAGATGCTCCATCGAGGGCTGATGGGCTCCATTAGAACCGTCGGCAGGCTGTTGGCTCGGCAGTAACCGGGCTGGTGTCCTCTTTGTTTCGGTGTATGCGCGGTCAGGCCCTATCGGCCGCCATCGGCGGGTCGCGTTACACGGCGGAAGGAGCCAGGCGCGCCCCGCGTGCCGCGAAGGCTGACATGTGGGGCGATAGCCCGGGCCGTCGTGAATGCCAGTGAACAGACCACATGAAACGGGACACCAGATTGGCTGAAAGGGAACGCCGCTGTCATCACCGTGAATCATCGCCACCGTCCTCCAGCCCGTACCTGTCGTGTTTTTGGGCGATGGACAACGGCAAGAACGGGCCTGAGCAGCGAGTGACTGCAACCACAGTCACTGCGTCCAAGGACCTTCCCTAGATAAGCCGCGCTCGGTCGGCTCCGGACCCGCCCTATATGATTTACGACCCTCCAACACTTATTGTCGCCCGCCGCTGCACGCGTCCGACGCGACGGTCCCTAACTGTCCGGCCCAAGAGGTGTTTTCGAGAACATTTTTGCGTACACCGGGTGCCGATAAGCGCTCGACACAAGGCCAAGAGGCGACGTCTCGTGACGGGCAGATCGCGCGGCCCTGCGCGCTGATGGTTCGGACATTCCACGGGCCTTGGAGGTCCGCCATCCCCACGCAGTGCACGTCACTTTTGCTGGCACGCTGGCTTCCCAGATGTTCGATCATGAAAGCCCATGAACGGGTGGCATGTCCGCTCCAGTTACGACCGGGTGCTGCCCTGGCCCTGAACCAGTTTCTCTCTGCCATGGTGTCGTAATGCTGGCCCTGTAGACACATCGCTAAATGGCAGATACTGCGCCCGTCGGAGCTCAACCTCTCAGTGGCTGGGAACGAGCAGTTTCACAGCAAACATGATTAGTCTACCTCTACCATTATTCAATTTAGCTTTGCAAAAAATAATGTTTGTTTAGTCTTACCTTCGGAAGCATGTAATATTTATGGCTGGGGTTAATTACTGGGCATGCTGTGAAGGCAGCACTCAGCTGTCAAAGCCAACAGTTTCAACCATTACCTTCTGGGAAGTCTGCTGTCTGACCCGTCATTCTACAGGTTATTTATATATTTATGGGCAAGTCAAGCCAACATTCCAGTCATGCCAAGAGAGTTGCTGGATAGGACGGTGCTCAATGAACTGCATTTATCCCAGCAGTAACTGGTTTTAACCCCAAGACACGAAGACAAAAGAGGCCGACACATGAAGTTCATTCTGCGGGATCCACGCGAGGAATTCGAGTTAGGTGACCCGACCGTACCGAGCTATGTGGGCGGACGACCCGGTCGGAGGCGCCTTCTCGTACCGAGGGGGCGGCTGCACAGACCACAGCACAGTGTGCAATGTGCATAGAGGCACAGCACACGGAGGTGAGCAGAGCAGTCACCAGGCCGGCATGCAACTGGGTCACCGGGAGACACCGCACACACCAGCAGAACAATGGCGGCCGCTCACACAGCCGCCAGCCGCACCACAAGAAATCTAAAAAATGACCCGGCCGCATTTAGGCCGGACCAGAACAGCTGCAACAAATGATTACAAGAAATGGCAGATGGGTGCCACTGTTTTGTAGATACTGATGACTTGTATGAAATTCACTGCACAAAGACGGAGGAAAGTGAAGCATCGCATTGCAATTTTGCAAAAGTGTTGCGCAGTATGACTATTGAGCCGATCGGCAGAAGGCAGCAGAGCGTTCGTCCATGTCCCAAGCCCCAGCCAATGAAACCTGCAGCGAAGCGTGGACAAAGTTCTACCAAACGTCTGATTAATGAGTGATAAAACTATCGAGTCTTTTGAGCGAGCCTGGTCAGCCGGAAAATAAATCGACTGGAGCCTGACGACGCTGTAAAAAGCGACTAACGATGGTGTAATTGCCGTAGGTTTTATCGCATTCATGTGTTACAACCGATCAAGTGCGATGGTTCATCATTGTGTGATGATATTACTGTCATTACGACAAGCTGCCAGTACCTATCGCAACAGGCTCCACTTCACCTCCAATACGTAAATCAGATATCAGATTGGCATTGTTCGTAAGATCCGCTTGCCACCTACACATCATCCAGACATTGTTCAATCGGTGGAGCTAATAAGGAGAACAAATAGTCCTTTCCTGTACAGCTTGCATTCCCCCTACTGAGTGAGCAACGCTTAAAATACCTGACCAACTTACGCAAAGTGTGAACAAATATCCCCTCCGAAGTCCGACCACAGTGTGCAGCTTTGGGCGGCGCAATTTGCACCGAGAGAGCACGCTTGGTCAGGGCAAGTCATCTCGGGCTGAAACCTGTTACAAGCGCGGGTCGTGTTGGCGATCAAGCACGACAGTCACAAAGGGGTGACCGACAAAACCGGAATGGCTGTCCTGCGTGCCTGCACGCAGCCCAAAGAACGATACACATTACGCATTACGCTGACCGCAGGCAGCGGTAGGGAGGATCGGTGGGCGCGGAAATGATATTATGACAGTGGTGAAAAAAAAAACAGTGGAGTTGCGGGCACGGAGCTGACTGCAGACACTGGTCCTGTGACTTATGGACAATGGATAGTGCAGGACGGTGGATTCCAAACGGAAGGCAGCGGCTGCAGCAGATGTCACCGACCCCTCGGCCCTGTCCGGGCTGCTCCGACCCGCCGCCGACCCGCCGCAGTGTCCCAGGCCACCGGCCGCGCCGTCCCTGGTCGGCCGCTGCCTCACTCCGTGTCACCGGACGGTCAGCCGCGCCCTAACGGTCTCTGGGAGCGTCTCACACCGGCCGCTGACAAACGAGGTACACCGCCGGCACCAGTGCCGACTTTTTGCCGCCAGCCGGAAGCCTGGACAAACACAGAGCGGTGCGCCGGACCCGCCCACGAGGCGCGAAACGGCCAGCCCGCCGTGAGGTGGTCGGACGGAGACGGCGGCACGACTCCGAGCGGTGGGGCAGTAAACGTGCCGAAACAGCGACACGGCGGCAGCACGATGGAATGTGTCTGACAGCAGCCAGCTACCGACGGGCACCGGCTGGGCAGTCAGTAAGTCCACATGAGAACCGACATTGAGGAATCTTCCCTTTTTTAGAAAGGGTTGGGCCTTGGGGTGCAGTTGGGCATTCTTGGGCAACTGGAAATGCTCACCAATTAGCCCGATGGTTCATCTGTTCGAATAGGTTTCTCTCGTGTAATGCTATATTTCTGGTGTCTCCGATTATTGCATTACGAGCAACTTTCCAGGATAAGAAAGAGTCCGTCAAGCTACACGCCATTCCACACAACTCCGTCAGCTGTCTGCGCAGTGCTGTCAGCTGTCCGACCTCTATAAGCCACGCTCCGCGCCCCGCGGAGTTCCGGCCCCGACGTCAGCCGACATTATCCCCGCCTCGTCCGGCGAGTGACAATCGAACTCGTCTCCTTTGCCGAACGTCCGTGCAGAGCGTCCCAGCACGTCAGCGCGGCGCTCCTCCGTGGGGCAGCCGCTGTCACCACCGCCACCGGTGTGACCTGGCTGCGGAGCGCCCTGTCGGCCCACACCGCTCCCCAACCGGGTCAGAGAGGAGCTGCAGGCGTGCTGCACGACGTCATCGGCGCCGGCCAGCCTTCAGTGTTCGGTAGAGTCATTTGTGCACGCGTTCTACTATAGAGTTTTCAGCTTGACTCACGGACGGAAGCAACCGGAAGTCAGCGGGGGCTAGAGAGAGGCGACGGGCGGGCTGGGCCGGACTCAAACGTCGATTTCGTATGCGGATAGATCAGCCGTCGGGCAACGACCCATCAAAACTGAAGCGTGGAGACGAATGAGTGAGGTCTGCACGAGGTAGACTTTCGCTTTCGCCGCCGATTGCGCGGCTCTCGGGACAGCCGATACGCCGTGTCCGGGAGTGGGCCGCGCGGTGATTTAGTAGGGAGTGCGGCGGCGGCCGGCCGATTCCGTTGGTGGTCGCCGGGACGCGGGGTGGGCGGGCTGTGACCGACAGCCGGGGTGTAGTCGGCAATGTTAGCACGCCCGGTCGACACCTCGTGTCCCAGTGACGGCGCACAATCGCGGGAGGTCCGCCGGCCTCCTCTTCTGCAGCGGAGATGGCCCGCCGGTGATCTGAAGAGCCGTTCAGACGGCAACAGCATGACCGACACATCCAGCCGGGGGCCTTTTTGTACCTGCTGACTCATGCAGGCTGGTAAAACAAGATGACTACGGCATAACAGGCTAGGCAAGCGATATACCAAGGTCTCCCAACGGCTAAGCCTGCCGGAAATCGAGCACTGAACCATGCCCGCCGCTGTCGTCGACACACTGTCCAGACGGGCTGCGGTCTATGGGCCCTCTGGAATGCGGAGAGCTGACTGCTGCTGCTCTGACTTACGCTCCAGTTCCTCGGCGCGCTCTGCCGGCCACTGATGGCTCCAGCAGCCGCGGCACGTCTGTCTGGCCGCGTGCTGATGCCCCCGCCCGACTTCCGTCCTGTCCTCGTCGCCGCCGACACGACACGAGCGAACCGCGACCGACCCACATCGCGCCTTTCAAACCCATCCCCTCATGAATACGTCCAATGGCTGTTTATGCTTGTTTACACTTTGTTTTCGTGGTGCGTGGCGTTCGTCATAATCAGCTGGCCGTTGCCATGGCGACGGCGTGCCTGGCGAGACAGCGGCGTGCCCATCGGTAGCTGGTCGTCTAATCTGCTGGTTTTATCGTCAGTCGAGAGACGGTACCGGCGCACGGGGAGACGGCAGTGGCGCATACCGGAAATTGGAGACTGGCAGCAACTCGGATGAAAGACAGGGTGTCCAGACCTCGAAGTTTATATGATCATTGGCAAACAGTGTTATCCCAATAAGAAGAGCAGCAACAATTACGACGAAAACCTGCACTTTAATATACATAGAAGTAGGTAGGTACAGCGTGGCACATGACAGTGAATGAATTCCTATATGAAAACGCCCTATCGACCATTATAGACGGCTATATGTTTAAACACCGCAAAATGCTGACCATCCCCTTGCCACCCACGACTCTGCCACCTCACACGGTTAACGTTGACCGGAAGCCGTCTACTTCCGGTCTCACCGATGCACTACTCTTTATCACCGCGGCAACCGACGAAAACCATGGGAAATGACGCCACCGGCCGGTGCACCCCCACACACTTCACAGCTAAGTAGTTATGCACTTCTTTTCACTCATATTCTCTTGTGGATCGACCTGTGCACATTTATAAGCAATGAATGAGTCCAAATCATTAATGTTGAGCGACTACCTACATTTACAGCGACATTTAGCAAGTTCCTACGGCATGTCTCGAGCTCAAAACGCCGGCGCCAAACCACTTTCGTTTGAGGAGGGCGTTCTCGCGGCTCTGGTGAAACTGTCTGGCAATGTTTGGGTCAGTGCGCCGGGTTTTGACAATTACTCGGTCCCTGACTGCGGTAAATGGTCCCGGCTGGTCTGCGGCGGTCTCGATCGGCGGTCTGCGGCGGTCCCTTCCCAGCTGCGCCGAGAAACCCGCCGCAAGTGGCTCAGCCTGCTTGTGCGGAGGGTGTGGTGCCAGTTACCTACACCAATTGGATTCCAAGAAACACACCGACAAAACCTCAGTTATTTCGCCATGTCTCGGGGGGGGGGGGGGGGGGTTTCGAGCCTTCCGCTGCTCAGCATGCGCCACACACTACACCAGTGTGTGAATAGTTGATTGCGTGCAAGCTGCCGAGAGACAGACGTGAGCGGGATAGAACGAGAGGCAGATGATAAGAGGACTGCGGAGGGGAGAAGAAAGGAGTGCTGAAAGGAGGGAGAGGAGGGCAGATGGAGGGAGGGAGGGAGGGGAGGGAGGGCGAAGTAGCACAATAACCTGCAGCGGAAGGCGCCGGCCGCGCCGCAGGTCAAAAGATGGCCATCGCCCATCATGCTCTGTTTGACGAACAAAGCCGAACAATCTCCACAAGTGGTGCGACGGCCGCCACTGTTGGTCTTGCACTTACCGTGGCGGTGTGCGCGTTGCACTACTTCTCTCCGCCTTGGGAACACGAGTCTTCACAGGACTGCAGCACGGTAAGGGGCGCTCAGCACGCAGCTGCGTGCCACTTCTGGAAGGAAGTGCGCAGCTTTGGCTCCCATATACTGAACTCACAACTTTTTAAAGCATGTTCTTCAGAAGATAAACGAATATGATACGCTGTAAACCCGTGTTTTACATTGCGTTAGTTGAATTTGCCCCATTACATGAATATGTAATTTGATGACTCAATATTGCTGCAGAGGATTCGCAATGGTGAGTCACATCTGATGCCGGCGACCGTCTTCTTGCATGTTTGGACGCCGTTTACCCTGCACGAGCCCTGTGATAGTTTTCCCCTCTCCCGACCTCGTCAGGGTCACTCTAAACGATCAACTACAGCGGTTATTATCTAAATGACCGTCACCTTAGACTGCTTGTGCCGTCCAGCCCAAAGGGAGACATTGTGAAATACCACCGGCAGACAGTCTGCTGGTCGACGCATGACCGTCACCATCGACGCACGCTGGTCACCGAAAATGGCTGATCCAATAGGTATGTGAAACAATGCCAGCAATTTTTAGTGCAATCCATGTGTCGGATAACTTGCGAAGAAGTATGACAGTGCAAAGCAGGCAGGTCTAGAAAACTGTAAATGAGAGCTCTTCTTTTTAAGCGTACAGTCAATATCTGTATATCTGGCTGTCAAGTCTAATAAGCAGTTGCTCCACGACTTCTTAGACGCTCTGCTTATCACACATGTGTAACGAGTAGGTGTTACATGGAATGGTTGCTGCTCGCGTGCACATTGATCTTTCAGGAACAGGACAACGCAGCAATCAGTATGTAGGCATCATCTTACAAAAGCCAACACTCGGCTGTTACACAGGTCTTATGCACGCACTCTGTACATACGTCGGAAATAGTCATGCATTTTATTGATAAGTGATATCAATCAGTACATTATATTTAACAGGGAGTCATTTCGGCTTGGAATGCTCCGACACAACGTCTCGAGGATTCTATCCCTCGTTGAAATTACACATTTCCTAACTCACCTTAATGTGATGCTAACTTTTACATCAGTAAGATGCTCCTAAAAATACCACTTATGGTAACTTACGCACGCACTATTGATCACTGCGTAGTGCGTAGCTCCACAAGCACCAAATGACCAAACATTGCCACTTGAACGCGATACAGTCTGCTACACACCTATATACACCTATTGCATTGGACAGCCTAGCCCAACAAATATCAAGAAATAATTTTAGCATGTAGATATAAAATAAGCAGCCAGACTAGAATAAGCCCAAAAATGCTTCAAGAAATGTAAGACACGATGGTGAGGATGTGTAAGAACCTTCTCAAAACTCAAAACAGTTTCGTCACGTACAAAATTATTACCAACATTGCAACAGCCAAGGATGCGCAGAAATGAAATGAAGAGATTTGTTCAGGCGCCGGTGACAATGGCCAGTATATTACGCTGTTCAGGAAAGTAATGTTGCAATCCCACTGCGCCTCGAGTTACCATTGCTCATTTGGCTGGCGAAGTTACGCTCTAAATATTCATCCTGATCGCAAAGTTATGCAAAGCCGACGGAAGTGTCCGTCTAGTGCGTTCCGCGTTCACTTTCTCTGAGCTACCAATCACAGTGTGTACCAGCGTACCCCGAGGGAGGAGGGGTAATGGTCACACCGGTGTCCGGCTCACGGATCCAGGGTTACAGAACGGGTGGAGTGTCCCGCCGCGCTAATGGGCAATACCGCGCCGCATAGAAAGCGGCCAGAGAGGGATGGACGGTTGGGGGGCGAGCAGAGCAAACTGAAGTGCGTATTGTTGGAGAGAGAGAGAGAGAGAGAGAGAGAGAGAGAGAGAGAGAGAGAGAGAGAGAGAGAGAGAGAGAGAGAGAGAGAGCGAGAGCGAGAGAGAGAGAGAGAGAGAGAGAGAGAGAGAGAGAGAGAGAGAGAGAGAGAGAGAGAGAGAGAGAGAGAGAGAGAGAGAGAGAGAGAGAGAGAGAGAGAGAGAGAGAGAGAGAGAGAATGAAAGAGAAATAGACACAAGGAGGTATTAAATGATGCACACAGGAGAGAGGAAAGGATATGAAAGCAAAACCAAGGATTGTAAAGGCAAAGTGGACGTGAGATATAGAGAATATTGCTGTGTCCGCGGATAATTGATGGGCATACATTACAAAATTTACGCCTTCAAATGGCATAAATTGTTTTACTTGGAGGAGGCAAGCCCCATAAAGAATGAAATGAATGACAAAGACTACAACAAAAGGAAAATAACCTAAGGTATTTCGCCCCGTCATCGTCACCACCATTCATTATATTGGATCACTGTCTTGATACCCTGAACCACTGGGCCATTCTCACCAACCGCTGCAGGTTTCCGTTCATAAATCAGTTCTAACAGTAGCCGCCGCGGCGTTTCGCAGGGTCGGTGTTTGACCCGTCTGCCGGCGGCCGACCTGTCTGACCTCCGTGACCTGGCGCCGGCGGCGGGTCACGCCCAACTGACCCACCCGTTATCTGCGGCGTCACCCCCTCGGCTGCGGCGCGCCGTAATCCTGTCACCTCCCCAACCCTCCCCTGGGCGGCTGAGTCATCGGGCCACTGTTTACCGTCCCGTCCCCCCTCTACCCCGCCCCTCGTCCCATCGACCCCTCACCGCTGTAACCCCTTCAGCTCCCCGTCACCCCTCCCCTCCCCCGCTGGCAAGGCGTGCAGCCCCCAAAGCACGGCGCCGCGGTCCTCAGCTCAGGAGATAAGCACGCTCGCTCGGTTTGAGACCGGCTGTCAAACTGCGGCGCAGGGCGTAGTTTGGTCACGCCGTGCCTGACCGCAGGTTTAGCGCAGCACACCTTGAGGCACGCCAAAGCTGAACTTCTCACATGGCGCGTCACGTTGAGCGTTTTTAGCACCGGGTTTAGCTTGCGCTAAGGCACGTGCGGTGACGGTAAAAACGCCCACACCTGCTCACAGTTTCTTATTGGTGGTGTGCCTATTTTTTACTTTTTTTTCTTAAAAAAATATGTAGCTGGGGTACCTACTTCATTTCTGCCTACTGCACCTTTGCTCACAACGTGATCAAAATCAATTTACGTTTTACACCAGAATATCAGCTAAACGGCGATCAAATAAAGTGACGATCCTTCACACAGCCCTGTGTCTGCTGGTTGCAATGTAACCCACATATTCGATGAAGTACTTACGCCGAGAAATGGGGACGTATATAGAAGTGTCGGTCTATCCGATCCACTTGACTCTGAGGAGGCCCACTCCACATCGATAGCGTGTTTATCTGCTCTTTAGCACACAGCCGATCGCTGCTCTTATCCATACTATGAAACTATCGCCACCTCCATCGAATGTAGAGCACCGTGGCACGGCAACAGCAGACCGAGCCAGTGCAGTGGTCAGATGCCATAAAACGTCTCTGAGCTCATTATTTTGCATTGAGTACAGCCGCCTGACGGATAAGAACAACTGACTGACATGCATAGGATCGACCATCTGATACTGGGTACGACCGTATGATACTGGGTACGACCGTCTGCTATAGGTACTGGGGACGGCCGTATCATACAAGGAACGGCCGGATGGCCTTCAAGTTCAGCAGGGTTCGGATAAGGTCGACCATCTCTCGTCTAACATAGCACCTTAGTCGGCGCCCCGGACTATTTGGGTCCAGTGGTGAGCGGCAGAGACCGGGTGCAGGCGATGACCCGGCCAAACGACCTCCTGCGGGCAGCCAAACACTGCCATAGCTGGATAGACGAGCACTGCCCGGCCTGGCCGAACACTGCCCGCCCGTATTTCAGAGCCCGCCGCGGGAGCAGTGGGCGGCTGCGGCGGACCGTGCGCCGATTACGCCGCTGCAGAGCCGACTGCGGCGCGCCAGTCGGCCGGCCGCGCCGCGATTGTCACTGGCGCGGCGGGTTCCAACGGCTGGTGTGGCACTCCACCCCGTTCGGCTCGTCTGCCAGACGCCTCCGCCACAGCCATACATTATGCATGCGTGGACCGTTGCGTTTCAATATTTATATGAGTGCGCGGTGTCCTCCCGCATTGCATAATGGCTGAGTTATGTTGGCCGCTTCTTTGTCGGCCAATAAAAACGGTGCTGAAGATTCAGTATGTGACCGCACAGTCAATAACACGCACGGCCCGTTATTTGCAAACCTAAGAGGGCGCAGAGAACGAGCAAGCGATGGTCCTGGCTGGACAGTGGATTTATTCGGGAGTTTTACTGGTGGATCTCTGAGGTGACCTTGCATCCCATTTAGACACGATCAGAACGGCCTTAACCGTGATTTAAGAATAGTCGAGAGGGTGAGCGCGCTGTCGAGCATGTGTTTGTTTGTGGAGGAGATGGTTTGCGGGCTGTATTCTGCGCTGATGTAATACCCCGGCCGACGACAGAGGCCAGGTTTACGGCGGCTGCTATTCCGTCTGAAGCCCATCATCAAACAGAACTCTGCAGCCAGGCGGAAGCCGAGCTTCCGACAGCTGTGAGCGCTCATTGGAGCAAAAACCAGCTCTGACGGATCGGAGGTTTCGCATCTTTTCATCTTTATGACGAACGATGCTCATGCCTTGCCATACCGACAGATGAAAGCCGCGGTGTGCCACGAAAATCGACATTAGGGCCCCCTAATGAAGTTTAGTGGCTCGACGAGGCGCGAATTGAAGACTCCGCGAGCCGCCTGGTCCGAGGCAGGGTCGGGAGAACACTCAGTGGGGAGGGGCGAGGACGGGGAGGGAGGGGGAAACGGGACGGAGGGGACAGCCGTCAGTCTGCGGCAGAGGCCGGCGGGGAGCGGAGATGGACCGCGGACAGCGCGTCCCTGTGTGATAGAGCGTGTGCTTTACGTCCTGTGAGTCGGGCTCGTGAGAAGTGTGGGTACGGCGCCTAGTGAGCACCATCGAGGACGACTCAGTGGAGAAACGGGGCATGGACACCGCTTATCACTACGACCGCGACAGTCACGGCATGGCAGGTGGGTCCGGTACGCCGGCACCAGCGTCCTCCACATGGGTCATGTGTGATATGGCTGGCTGTGTTGACGAGTTACCGGGTACCTGTTATGAGTCGTGTTGTGCGTGTGTTTGTTACACCGGCAGCGGAGGGTGCCGGGCCGTTCCAGGCTGACGACGTCGAGATTGGGCCGGTACACGGCCGACGCCGGGCGAGGGGCGTGCAGGCCGACAGCGCCGACACAGGGCCATGGCGGCCGACAGACCGGGTGCCGGGCCGTTTCAGGCCGACAGCGCCGACACAGGGCCATGGCGGCCGACAGACCGGGTGCCGGGCCGTTTCAGGCCGACAGCGCCGACACAGGGCCATGGCGGCCGACCGACCGGGTGCCGGGCCGTTTTCAGGCCGACAGCGCCGACACAGGGCCATGGCGGCCGACAGACCGGGTGCCGGGCCGTTTCAGGCCGACAGCGCCGACACTGGGCCACAGTGGCCGACAGACCGGGTGCCGGGCCTGTTTCAGGCCGACGACGTCGAGATTGGGCCGGTAACGGCCGACGCCGGGCGCCGGGCCGTGCAGGCCGACAGCGCCGACACAGGGCCATGGCGGCCGACAGACCGGGCGCCGGGCCGTGCAGGCCGACAGCGCCGACACAGGGCCACCGCGGACGACAGACCGGGTGCCGGGCCGTTTCAGGCCGACAGCGCCGACACAGGGCCAGGGCGGCCGACAGACCGGGTGCCGGGCCGTTTCAGGCCGACAGCGCCGACACAGGGCCACAGCGGCCGACAGACCGGGTGCCGGGCCGTTTCAGGCCGACAGCGCCGACACAGGGCCACAGCGGCCGACAGACCGGGTGCCGGGCCGTTTCAGGCCAACAGCGCCGACACTGGGCCGGCTAGCGGCCAACAGCACGGGTGCAAGGCCGTCAGACTGTCAGCGCCGACACGGGTGGTGGTCGACGGGTGCCGGGCCGCCCGCGCGCAGCGGGGCTCGGTGGCGGCGGCGCGGCGGCGCCCGTGCCGGGGCGGCTGCGGTCGAACCGGAGGAGCCGGGATACAGATGGTTTACGACCCTGGGTGGCCGAGGGTGCCGGGCCGCCCGCGCGGCGGGGCTCAGTGACGGCGGCGCGGCGGCGTCCGTGCCGGGCCCGTGCGCGGCGGCGTCCGTGCCGGGCCGGCTGCGGTCGAACCGGCGGAGCCGGGCCACAGATGGTTTACGACCCTGGACCCCTCCCCCTCCCCTTTATGGCAGGCCCGCCCCAGACGGCGGGACACGAATCGAGTATCACTGGTCCGTTGGGAGTATCACGTGTCTGGGTGGAGTATCACTCTTCTGTCTGGTGGGAGTATCACACATCTCCTGCGCAGTGAGAGGGGACGACGGTGACAACAGAGGCGGGCCGCGAGTGGCGCGTCTGGTGGCGTGATTGCGCGTGTGTGGTAGGATAGCGTGCGTGTGCTGGCATCACGCGGCCTCGATCGTGCACGGTACGGTGGTGAGAGCCAGAGCGGGACGCGGACCATGGACTCCGCGCAACACTACGGACCCGGCACCGTTGGAATGGCAGGTGGGTCCGGTCCGCCGGTATCTGCATCGTAACCACGTGCTGTGTGCAGTGTCGTTGGCTGTATGTATCGTGTTCGGCGACTGACCTGGGAATGTTAGGTCAGTTCGGTACGAGGCCTGGCAGAGGCCGGTTCGGACAGAGGCCGGTTCGGTGAGGCCGGTGCGGACAGAGGCCGGTTCGTGAGGCCGGTGCGGACAGAGGCCGGTTCGTGAGGCCGGTGCGGACAGAGGCCGGTTCGTGAGGCCGGTTCGTGAGGCCGGTGCGGACAGAGGCCGGTTCGTGAGGCCGGTGCGGACAGAGGCCGGTTCGTGAGGCCGGTGCGGACAGAGGCCGGTTCGGTGAGGCCGGTGCGGGCAGAGGCCGGTTCGGTGAGGCCGGTGCAGACAGAGGCCGGTTCGGCGAGGCCGGTTTGGCGACTGACCTGGGAATGTTAGGTCAGTCCGGTGCGAGGCCTGGCAGAGGCGGGTGCGGACAGAGGCCGGTTCGGTGAGGCCGGTGCAGACAGAGGCCGGTTCGGCGAGGCGGTTCGGTGACTGACCTGGGAATGTTAGGTCAGTTCGGTATGAGGCCTGGCAGAGGCCGGTTCGGACTGCGGCCGGTTCGGTGAGGTCGGTGCGGACGGAGGCGGTTCGGCGACTGACCTGGTAATGTTAGGTCAGTGCGGTACAGGCCTGGCAGAGGCCGGATCGGCGACGGACCTGGGAATGCGAGGTTCGCACGGCGGGCGCCACGACGGGATCTGAGTGACATGGCTTGGATACGTTAGGTCAGTTCGGTGCGTGACCGGGCAGGGGCCGATTCAGCCCTGACCTGGGAACTTGGGTCGGGCCGGTGGGCGAACGTCATAGGTGACCGCGGGGGTGAGCGGACAATGCCCCGGCTTTACTTGGTAATGGATCGGTTTGAGGTTGGCCTGGTATAACGTATAGTGGTCTGCCCGGCGAGTGGGTTTGGCGGCATTCCCCCACGACACGGCCAGAGCGGCTCGGCGTCGGACGCTGGTTGCGGCGCCAACGGGCGTCGGTCAACGGGCGCGGCACGCCGCAGACGGCCTGTCACCGTCTCGGGATCCGCTGGTTTATGTCCACAGCTGGTTTATGAGCGCGGCTAGGCGGGGTCGCCGCCCTCGTTGGGCTCGGACGGTCGGCTAGGAGGAGGAGGGGGGTCCCGAGGGGGAGGGAAAGGCGAGACGAGTATGACAGTCCTGAGACACAGGGACCGTCGTGATGACGAGCGAGTGGCCCGGGTTTCCCTGCCGTGGGTTATATGACCGTTGGGGACCGCCGCGCCGGGCCGGCCGCGGCGCGGCGGCTCGACGGGGTCGCCGCCCTCGTTGGGCTTGGACGGTCGGCCGGGAGGAGGACCCCCCCCCGCCCCGGGGAGGGAAGGGGAAGGCGGGACGAGTATGACATTGGCGTGCCGGCTTCCGATGACACGCTCACTTACTTCGTGGGACTTATGAGACGTGCGGGACTAGCAGTGGCCAGCGCGCGGCAGTATCTGGCAGCAGTAAGACGCTTTCATCTACAGTGGGGGCGGCCAATGGCGGTCGGGATACCCCCCTAATCCAGCGGCCGCGTTCCGGGGCTACGAGCACCTGCCGGTGGGGCGGAGCCCCGCCGGCAGGCGCTCGACATATCCGCTCTTCGACGGCTGTAAACGCGTTTGGGGTCGTTATTTTCATCGGTCTTGGACCAGCGGTGCGTGTGGGTTGCATGCATGTTAGCGTTTTACGGCGGCCTGCGGAGCAACGAATTCCTTTTTCACCGACCCCGCGCGTCAGGCCATGGCCATGCGGCCGAGAGATTTCATGACGCATGATGATCTGGACCGGTTCGCGGCGCCCGCGGCCCCAGCGCGGAATGGTGGGAACCCAGGCCCCGGGGGAGGGTTTCGTAATGGCCGAGTGACATGTATGCGTCATGTTCAACGGAACGTGTGCCGTTTCCCGTGCCCCGAGAACAGGTATCACCCGCCGTGTACCGAGTGTGGTTCTCAGGTCCACCCTACAGGTTACCACGGAGCACCAATCGGCGGTGGCGGTTTTGGCCCGGCATTGGGCCGCGGCCGGGGACCGGTGAGCCGCGGCGGTGTTTTTCCCTAGTGCCCAGGTGAGTGCAACACCTGCCGCGGCGCGAGACGCGTGCCCGCCTACACCGGTATAGGCGTCGAGAGACTTGACCAAGTGTTCCGGGGCTGTCCCAATGTTAACCTAGAAACGCGGAGGTCGTCTTGTACCGCTTTCGCGTCAGCGCTCAGCGGATAGGGTTCAGAGGGGGCCGCCGGTGGAGATTCACCGCGACAACCGCTCCGCCGTGCGGCGCAGAAGGGCCGTGTGTGCTGCGATTACTCGGGAAATCAATAACGGATTCCCTAGGGGACCTGTTCAGACGCCCGGCTCTTTTTAGACCTGTCCCACCCGATGGGAGCTTTGTGGTGTCGGTCGGGGTGACACGGACGGCGCGGTCGCCGTCTACGATCACATTCAGGCGATATGTCGCTATATATCGAACTTTTGGGGGTCATAATAGACACCGTCGCCACTGTCCGGTTATCGACTCTGAGTGTGCCAATACACTACAATTGCCTATCGGTTCCAGTTGGGGCATTTGGTGGTAGATGAGGAGCGCAACCAAAAAGTGGGTGAGTACGGCCAATAACAGCCAAATGGGAATGGGAGCACGGGACAATGGCGAGAGAGAAAAAGAAAGGAAGAGGGACCGCTGTGTGGGGATGGTGGGCGGGGGACGCGCTGTCCGCGGTCCATCTCCGCTCCCCGCCGGCCTCTGCCGCAGACTGACGGCTGTCCCCTCCGTCCCGTTTCCCCCTCCCTCCCCGTCCTCGCCCCTCCCCACTGAGTGTTCTCCCGACCCTGCCTCGGACCAGGCGGCTCGCGGAGTCTTCAATTCGCGCCTCGTCGAGCCACTAAACTTCATTAGGGGGCCCTAATGTCGATTAGTGTTTCCTCCTCTATCGCCATTGTCCCGTGCTCCCATTCCCATTTGGCTGTTATTGGCCGTACTCACCCACTTTTTGGTTGCGCTCCTCATCTACCACCAAAAAGACTGATTGGCAGCGGGGAAAAACTTGCGTAACTGACCCCCTGCTGTTGGCACAACAGTCTTCTAGCCATCGTGCTGGGCCGTAAATCACGGCAGTCGCCACGACACGAGGCTGCAGCTCTTCAGGACAACGACGTCACTCGATACTCGATAGCGCTCTCAAACACCTCACATTGATCTATTCCCTGTGAATGTCTCTGAATCAACTCATAAATTATACAGACTTCACACTAACAGACTCGCTTTGTGACACGTTTACTTCCGATTTCATTCCGTACAGTGAGGTTTTCCACCCATGCTCTGCTGCTATCGCCCAGTCAAAATAAACATCAGCTGACAGCGGGGCTGGCGGTGCTGTGTGCCTTGTTCTCTGGCTGCAGTCATACAGCCTATCGCCTGTTTGACCTGCACTTGAGTCTGCCAATCTTCCTAGACTGCCCGTAATCTCGGAGAACCCGTTGAGTTGTTCCCAGACATCACCCCTCAGTGCCTGCATAGAGAACTTCATTGCCCCTCCTGTGAAAATATTCTGCGGACCAGAGCCATAGTCCCCGGACGAAGTTCCGGCTGGCTGCAGGGCGCCTGGACACAGATATTTGACCCGCAAGTGCATGCAAGTGACCTCTATCCTGTGCTTGGTGCCCTTATAAACCTCGTTGTAAGACACTGAACCATAATTTTCCACCGCTTAAATGACGCGGAGTCTGTCAAAGCACGTCGACGCTGCTCTTTTTAATGTAAATAAGCAAACATTATCTTAGCCCTGCTTGGCGCTGCGTTCGCTGCGCTCATCCCACAGCCGATTTGACAGTGTCAGGTTACGATACATGTGCTACCTGGCACAGCTGTTTATTTCTGTTGCGAGTTTCGTCTGCACTCACAACCCCCTTCAACACGCACCCCCCTTCAGCCGACCCTCCCTCACGCCACTTGGTGGCCCTCTGATGCACTCAGCTCATGGCGGGGCTGTTTCGACCGCCGCCCCCTTCTGTCGCCTAGGGACCCTCTCGTGCACATGGCACGGCACGGGCGCGGCGGAGGGGGGAGGTGAACGGCACGGGGAGCGGCGGGACGGGGGTGCACTGCCCCGCGGCTCATCAGCGACGTAATTACCGTCCAGTTGCAAATTTATCGGGAGGGGAGCGGGCCAGTGCAGGGCGTGCCGCTTTGATGGGCCGCGCCCTGGGACTAAAGAGGACGGGTGACGCCACCGGGCCACCGACGCCGCCGCCGGCATTCACGGCATACGTGACCGCCGCGCTGGCGTAAATACTTGACCTCAAAAGGAGCCCAAACACCGCGGGACGGGGGCCGACCCGACCTGCAGAGCTGCTATGGAGTGACGGAGAACCGCCGAGCGCCGTGCAAAACACTCTCGGCGCCCGATCACCGAAAGGGAAAACGCCGCAGCCGCGGTGTCCGATAGACGGAGATTGATGTGGGGATTTACATATCGTAAATGTGACAGCAATCAGTAGTGAATCATCCACGGCACGGACGCGGTAACGTCCCGTCGCGAGATGAAGCGTGTTCGCCCGCTAGTCGCTATCAACACCCCTTGTCTCTGCGCCTGCTGTGTCCTTGCTTCTCCGCGTCTCTGTGCGTTGTCCCGCTTTCTTACGTCTCTGTGCGGGAGACAGGGGCCGGCGGGCGATCGAACTCTGAAACCCGAGCCTGGGGCGAGCATTTCATCCCTCTGCTATCCCCAATAGAGGCGGTTCAATCAGGCGGTGGCCGCTTTTACGACACGGTCAGAACAAACACAAACATGCGGCGCCGGGTGCAGTGAGCAGGCGGCGCCACATCCCTCTGACAAACAGCCGCCACCGCCGCCCAGCGCGCCGGCCGGCACAGTCTCACCCCTCTGTACTCGACAGCGGAGCGTATGAGGCGGTGGCAGGGGTGCGAGCTGGACTGGCTGCGTACCAAACCTGGCTCCGTAGCGGCTCTCCTGGCCATCTACGGCCAGAGATTTCCTCTGATCGGTCCGATACACGACCACAAATCACTCCGGCCTGGTCCAGGAAGGTCCTGTGCAGAGGTGTGAGAGGCTACTCCTCACTGGCGTCACCTGAGGAGAACAGTCCTCTGTCGGCCGGGCCTCTCTCAGCCGCCTTTCGGAGAACGCAGACAGGAGACACACAGAGAGACGCGGTCGGAGACAGACGGAGACGGATGACCGGTCTCCGCGGGTGGACAGCCGCGCACGCTGCGGCGGCTCGGACCACGGGTGGACCCTGATAGGCGCAGTCGACGACGGGACAGATCGAAATGAGCCAGTCCGCTGAAAGGACCTGGGATGAGCCGAATGGATCCGGCCGGTTACGACATGACATGATCGATGTAACGGACAGAGTCCTGCAAGCTGCTGTTGCCGCTGCTGCTGCAGACTAGCTGAGCAGGCCTTGTTCAGTTTTTGACAATGCTGACAAGTGCGTACCTTCAAACACAATGTACCTACTGCACTGAGCTATTTGGAATTTGCTTGATTGGGAGATAAGTGCCATTAAAATATATGGAAAAGAGTAATAAGTAGCGATTACCTTCAAAATACGTTACAACTGAAAGCCGCTCAAAGCGTGCCCGTACGATGCAAAGTTTTAGAATCAAACGGTATGGAGGCTGTTTCTGATCCTTCAATAAAAAATATCATTAGTTTGAGCAGCAGCATTAGTCCTTTGAATAATACTTCACCAATCACCTCCATAAACGATACTTAACGATTGCTCATCGTTGCTAGCGATTTGGCGAATCCAAACGTTACTCGCTCGGCTGCAGAATTTTGACCTTCGCATGCATGACCAGAGTCAGACGTAACATAAACAACTATAGGGGAAGTTGGGGTAATGCCGGGGTTGGGGCAAAGCCGAAATTCGAGATATTTCGAAAACCGTACGACATGGATGCCATCTGTCGGTAATGCTCTGAAGCTTAAGTGACTACAATTATCGCATGTTTGTTACGCGTCGTCATTCGGAATACTTTGGCTCTGAGGGCGCAGGGAGTGTTTTCGAGGTACGTTTCCCTTGTACTACATGTGCCTTTGAAGCTGCATTTCTAACTCATTATGCAACCGTTTGTCTGGCCAATTCGGTCAAGTATAATCTTCAGCATGTCTTTGCATAAGTGTGCTGCCTATTTGAAATTTGGTATACAGCACGTTGAAAAGTGGGCCTGCAAATGAAATCATGGCTGGCTGGGGTAATGCCGAAAACGTGCAATTTTTTCGGCTTTACCCCAATGACGAATTAGCACACACTGATGCATTTATTCGCTTTCAGATGGTGCGTAAGTACCAACGCAAGACAGGGGCGGATCCAGCCGATCCGTTTGGGGAGGGCAAAAGTTTAGCCGATCATCGGCGACCCCGACCCACCACCGCGCCAGTGACCAAGTGACTTTACAACGCCAGTAGGGTAGCCCGGGGCAAGTCGCCCATCTCAATAGAAAATGCATATATCTCATACGTTTTCCTTATTACAAACGAGTTTGTGATGCTATTTTATCAATTGGTTATTTATCTTGAATGTATGCAAGAGCTCAGTGTTCCTGATGAAGAGAAGTTGTTCATTTTTGCGATTTACAAAGAGTTACAAAAGGTCATGTTACCCTTATACGAGGTAAGATGGTGTAAAATGTCTTATGTTAACCCGTGCGCAGCCGCCCTGGGGCTCCTGGATTTTCACGACCCTGGGGGACGTTTGAACACCCATCTTACATCTACCTTCTAACTCGGCTCCTGGGCCACGTAGCAAAACGCGGTAGGCGGCGTTTGAAAGATCGTCAAACATAATGACCAAATAAACCCCAGTCACTTTTAAGGTCAGGTCAGAGGTCAGGTCACCAGAGGCCATCAAAGGCCAAATTCGACAATATTTAGGTCCAGTTTCGACAACTTTTGAAAAAACTGGCGCATAACTCGGAAACGAATAGAGCTAGAGCACCCCACAAAAGCTGATTGGAGGCCTGTTATTGCTCTTTCTGGATAATTCCCTGAGATTGGACCTCAGATGAATGGCTTAGCCTCTAGGGGGAACTGCCAAAATAGACGATTTTTACGGGAACGGATTTTCTGCGATAACTTTTGACTCAAACCTTGTAAGATTTTACTTTTACCGACATCGTGCTCCTCTCGTCAAGACGCGTCGAATGAGTTATAATTTGATCTTAAAGAGTGAACTTAAAACTTTGACAATTGGTCAAGGTCATGACCTGACCGGAAAAGGTCGTGTTGCATATCAGTCGATCCGTATTGTCAAGCTGAACACATCTAAGGTATTTCTATTGCTCTAGATTGCCTCTATCAAAAGTTATTAGCGAACTGTTGTAAACTGTTGCACATCTTTCGTGACCTGAGAATTGAGATGACCTCAGGGACATAAGAAGGGGTCACGGGTGTCATTTTCCGGTTCACTGTGTCCTGTTCAGGTTGTAACTCGGTATTGTTAAGAATGACGTTTTTTATAAATTTAGCACGAATGTTTGAAAGGACGGATTGACGTAGCCGGAGCCCACGCTAAGCAGAGCTTGTTGCGTAGAGCCCGCCCCCTGCCGTCCGATCGCGTAATTCCGGGTGACGGGAGAATTTAGGTAGATGCCAAAGTTTAACGTGCCCTTCAAAGCCAGACACGGCCTGTCCCATTCCTGACTTCAACTGGCTGCGGCTGCTCCCACCAACCGCAGACCATCCCCATCAGGAGTCTCAAATATCGAGCGCCCGCCGGAGCGTCTCGAACCCGGGCTCTCACTACCGGGACTCCATTGCTGCTTTACCAACTGAGCTAACGGACAGGTTTGCCCAAAACAGGCGCCTTTCAATTTTTTCTTGACTTTTAGTGGAGAGGTCGCAAAGTTGACCTAGCCTTAGGTCATCGATATAAAAAATTATGTGATTAACATTTTATACATAGGTAGGTACTGTTGCCCTTATAAACTGCTGAAAGTTTCAAAGCAATCCGTCACTCGGTTTAGCTATGGCAAGCATTGGAACTGTTTTTAGGTTATGTCACTTGACGTGACTTAGTGACTTCGTGACCTTGAGAGACCTTGGTCTGAAATTTTCAGAACACATGGAAAAAATGTAGGAAACGGCGGCTCGGAACGCCGCCGTTTTTTTTTACGCGGAACGCTCCACAGCGCTGAGGCTCCCAACAAACGACAAAACTGTGGATTGCTTAGATAGTTTCGAAAATGGTGGTGGGCGTCTTACCCGACTGGGCATCTTGCCCCGTGTTACCCCACACCATGGCCACACTGCATAATGCATATGCATGCATTCAGTTCAGGGAGTTCCATCTATGTATTATCAGCATACCGACCCAAAATATCAGCAGCCAGTCACGGTTAGCTCCTTCCTTCGAATGGCCGTCAAGGAAAGAAGCCCTGGTTTTCGTCCATATCGGCATCGACGCCGTATTAGATTTTCTCATCGCTACATGCTTTGGGAGGGGCAAAAAGATAGTCTTGCCCACACGATTTGGCTTTGGGGAGGGCAAATGCCCATTTTGCCCTCCCCTGGATCCGCCACTGACGCAAGACGATAATGACTAGGTGGGATCAAAACCGCCTAATCGAAGCCGTACAAGCCGTCCGTGATGGTGCTACGATCCGCCATGCAGCGTTGAACTTCAACATTCCGTACGGCACTCTGTACGGGAGGCTCTACCCGGCGAGCGGAAAAAATGTGACGCCAGCAGCTGGGATGATGCCGGGACCCTCGCGAGGCAGGTCCCCGGTGTTCTCTGCCGAACAGGAAAGGCGCATTTCCGGATACGTTCAGATCATGGGTGACATGTTTTATGGAATGACGCCGGCGATGGTTAGGAAGCTGGCTTTTGACTACGCCGAGGCTGAAGGGGTGAGTCACCCATTTCGTCATGGTATGGCTGGATGGGACTGGTATTACGCTTTTATGAAGCGCCATCCGGGTCTCTCTCTGCGCCAGCCCGAGGCCATGTCCCTGAATAGGAGCATAGGCTTCCGCCAGACCGAAGTGAACAAGTTCTTTGAAAATCTCGGCCGGTTGCGCGAAGAGCATGGATTTGCCGACACCCACATCTGGAATTGTGACGAAACAGGAGTCACCACCGCCACAAAGCCACCGAAGGTACTCGCAAAGACAGGCTCGAAGCGGGTGAGCACGGTGACCAGTGAAGACAGGGGTGTCATCACCACCTTGATCATTGCGTGCAGCGCAGCTGGCAATTTTATGGCACCATTCTTCGTTTTCAAGAGAAAGACTCGCCAGCAATCGCTTCTCAACGGGGCACCCACGAGCTCAAAAATGGCTGTGTCAGATAATGGCTGGTCAACGGAAGAGATCTTCCTTCAGTGGAGCGCAAGAGTTCATCACGTTCACGGGGGCGACCAAAAACAACAAGCAGCTTCTCATCGTAGACAACCACTACACACACTGCAACCTCAAGGTCTTGACTCTAGCGCGGGAGAACGGCGTGGTGATCCTGACCCTGCCACCGCACACCTCGCATAGACTGCAGCCGCTGGACGTCGGTTACTTCAGCGCCTTCAAGGCCAACTACGGCAAGGAGCTGAACTCGTGGATGATGAGCCATCCTGGACGTAAAGTAACCCAGTACGAGGTGGGTTACTTGGTCGGCATCGCGTATGAAAACACAGCAAAGGTCTCAACCGCTGTAAACAGCTTCAAAGAAACAGGCATCTGTCCCTTCAGGCCACACAAGTTCGATGCGGCTGATTTTGCTCACGTGCCAGCTACGATGGAGCTGTTTGAAAGTCAAGCTGGGAACGAGGGAGGAGATGCTGTACAGCAGCTGCAAGAACATGACAGCCAGACGACTGAAAAAGCAGCAGACAGCTACGTCCCAGGAGAGGAGCCGGATGAAAAAGAAAAGGAAGCCTTGGCAGACAAAAGTGAGGGTGACCCTACAGCCGCCCTTTTCCAGTTGCCTAAGTCGTCTTCCCGCTTGAGGAAGGGACAGACCCGTAAGAGAGCTAGTTCTGTCGTGCTAACCAGCAGCCCGATGGTGAAAATATATGAAGAAAGAGAACAGAAGAAGAGTGAAAAGGAAACACCAAAGAAAAAAGCAAAGAGAGTGCCTAAGCGGCAAGCGGCAAAGAAAGTAGACGAGCAAACGAGCGACAGCGGTCAAACGGGAAAGGCCGGTATGCGAGGAAAGCCCCAGTCAGGAGACGAAGATGTCTGTCTGTTCTGCGAGGAAGGGGTGGTGGGGAGAAACGAAGCGTGGATCAGGTGTGCTGGCTGTGGACGATGGGCTCACGAGATGTGCAGCAACGGCAGTGGGTCATCAGGGTTTGTCTGTGACCGCTATTGTAATATCTGGTAGTTACGCAAGACAACCGAACTCTTCACGTCAATTCGAAGTGTTTGCTGGTGTATGTGTATGGTGTATGCTCGTGTATCTCAGGGCTGGTGAGGAGGCCAGTAAGGTCAAATAGTCTGCGGAGTTCGCGTCGTGGGTTCACCCTAAGGCGGGTCAGTTGGATGTGTGTTGAAGCATTCTTACCAAGTTTCACAGTGTCAGCTGTTCGTGCCCAGAATAAACTTAAATACATTTGGCCCCATTGCCTGAAATGCATGTCTATTGAGCACGCTACGTGAACTTAACTGCTGTAGTGCTGTAGAATAGCAACGCGTTTTTAAGTCACACAAATTACACTGTCAACCGACACAACGGCCTGCTACCTATAAGGAATCATTTACCTGGCCTTTTCTTATTATATCACACAATAATAACTTCCAGTGTACACCAAGCGTTCTTAAGCTCTTAAAACGCGTGCCAGCTTTGATGAATTCTGGATAAAGTTTGAAATAAAATGGCAAAACATCAATTTCGGCATTCCCCGTAGATGATTTCTCCCATTTTCGGCTTTACCCGCAGTCCGGGGCAAAGCCGAAAAAGTCACTTCTTTGATATTTTGAGTTTGTGCGCTTAAAGGTATGCGAATTCTTCAAATGCGCCTGGTATGTTTGAAAGGCAAAAGACTGGCCTCTCGAATGAGGCCAACAGGAATAACTTACGTTCTCTACTTTGCGTGCTACGGGCTTCAGAAAAAAAGTATTCGGCGTTCCCCCAACTTCCCCTACGACGATCCTTGCATCCGTGTCGACCATTTACAATCCCGTCAGCTCCTTCTAACCAGCTCCCACGGGTCTTGATGAGCTCATCATCGGACGCAGCGGGACTCGGTGGGAGCGCGACGTGTGAACCAGCCTTCTCCCCAGCCTCCGGAGGAGCTGAGTGAAGCTGCTGTCACGGCAGTGTCAGACTGACACCGCCCCATGACACCTCCGCCGCCCGGTCCGGGTTAGACACCGGCGGGACACCGCTGTGACAGCTCAAATCGCGCCTCAGTGACGCGGCGTGACAGCACGTACCCGTCCTGTGTATCGCCACGGTCCCAACTCCCGGGGCTGCTCCATCACGGGACCACACCGGCAGCCAAGGACAGCGGGGAGCAGCGCCGTGCGACAGGCAGACGGAGCGCTCGCTCCCCACCAACCGTCGGTGGGTGGTGAGCGAGCGACGCGTCTGTCTCAGCTGTCACGTCATGAGCGCCCACCTTCCCCTCCCCTACCCTCCCTGCAGCGCGCTGTGCAACATGTGTGCACCCTGGCGAGCAGCCCCGAGTCATCGGTGACGGCCGCGCTGGCGCCGGGGGACGGCTGGTTCCAGGAGCGCCGCGACTGTCGCTAAGCTGCAGCTGGAGGGCTCGTGGTGCTCCGTGAACGATCTGGAGCGAGGGAGTATGGTAGAGGTGATCGAACTGGCGCCGAACAGCGCGGCAGCTCGCAAATATCCAGACAGATGCTAAAGGGTTTACGGCAGCCGGCTGCAGACCAAGTAACGATTATGTCGCTGCATTTCCATGTGTTTAATTAGAAAAAAACGGAATAACATAAGCAGAAAAATCAAATATCCAAATGAAATCCGGATATGCTCTGCTCCAATTTCTAACTCAAAACAACATTGAAGTGGTTGACCCGTTACAGTTCATCAAAGATGTGTTGCAGAACGCAGATGCATGTTGCAAAACACCTGGGTGCCTTATGCCGTCTGGCGCTATGTTGGTGGCGGTCTGGTGCTGTCTGGTGCCGTGTTGGTGGCAGTCTGGTGCTGTCTGGTGCGGACTGATGGTGTCTAGTGTTATCCAGTGCCGTCTGTCGATGTCTGATGTGATCCAGTATCACTCGGTGCTCTCTGGTGCCATCTATTTCTCTCTGGTGTGGACTGATGGCGTCTGGTGTGGCCCAGTATATACGGTCTGATGTCGTCCAGTGCGGTGCAGTGATGGTGTCTGATGTGACCCACTACCACCCAGTTGTCCCAGTGCCGTCTGATGTCGTCCAGTGCCGTCTGACGGTGCCTGATGTGACCCAGAATACCACCCCGCTGTCCCAGTGCCGCCGCCGCGCCGGTGCGTGTCCGGACTGGCGAGCCGCGGCGGTGAGATCACACGGCGACACACAGAGGACCACCGGCTGCTTGAAATGCCGCCACCCGTCCCTCTCCGACGCGTCTCACAATGAACGGCGCCCGCGAGAGCGGCATTATGCAGGTGACCGCGGCGCCGGCCGAGGGGGCGGCGGCCCGACTGGAACGTACGGCATCCCACAAAGTCGCACCACAGGCGCCATAAAACGCCATCGACAAATTCAAACGGCTCGGAACGACCGTCTTGGGCGAACATTAACCCAGATGGCCAGGTTAAAAGTCAGACAACACGCGTTGGCCTTTGTTTACCGGTGAAAGAACACCAGAATGTCCAAAAAAGTGTACCGTCCTGTCATCGCCGGGTCGGATTTAGGTTTGGGGTCACCCGATGTATCACGGAGATGTCGGAGGGGACAGCCGGCCGTGTCAGGGGGACAGCTGGCTGGCGCGGGCCGTCCGTGAGTCGACTGTATCACAGAGCTGACAGGGCCGGCGGGGACGGGCACCCCTCCCGGCCCCTCTGCGGTCAGCTGCCACATTCCGGGTCAGCCAAGTGTCGCCGGCTCCTCAGAGGTCGCTGACCTGGCGGGCCACCACGAGCCGCCGCGGTTCGCGCCTTCGCGACCGCCGCGCTAACCAGCCGTTGACACAGTGCGGCTGTCTGATTTCCACGGCCGCCTGCTCTGCGGGGAGCTGCACGCACACAGGCACGCGCAGTCGCGCTCACCGATACCGGACAAATTGCACGTGTGATGCAGGACGGCGTGCAAACAGCGGACTGCGGTGCGCAAACAGTCCGGCCCGTCTGAGACTGATTGGAGAGTGTTGGCTCGGCGCCGCTGAGCGCCGCGAGCCGCGGCCAGTCATTGAGCCGCCGGCCCTCTCGAGGTGTTGTTTGGTGGCGGAGGGTGGGGTGCAGGGACTAGAGAGGGCGCCGTGTCGGTCCGACCCGTCCCACCCAGTCTGCCGTGTTCAGAGTGAGGGCGTGACGCGCGGCTCAGGACCGGAGCGTGGCTGGAAGCGCGGTAAAGGCGGACCCGGACACTGGGCCAAGCATTTATCAATGGGCTGTCCAGACTGCCAGGAGGCGCCGTCCACACTGATGCGACAGCCCGCACGTAGCGCGCTCGTCCAACAACTTTTCCAGGACGAAAAACGCTCTTGAGCTGACATGAGCACCGAATCGAGCAAAAATGTCGTTTATGGGCTTTCAACTTTCGAATATGATTGCACGATAGCGTTTTCAGGGGTGGGTAATTCTTTTGTGTTCTGTATGGCGCGGCACTGATACAGGTCGCTCGGTCGGTCAATAAATTGTGCTTTAACGACGCACTGCGACCATCGGCACGTCCTGGTGGGAAGGCCCCAAGCGCGTGGCGACACGCGGTAATGCCCGGGTCGTGATACACAGCTCGATAGAAAAGCGGGCCGCTCCGCTAAGATACGGCATTTATTGATGTTTGATGAGCGACAGGGATATTCTCTTTCACTCAGCTGGCCAGTTTTAATGTCAAACATAACATTGTTTCATAGGCACTACCTATTTCATTAGCGGCTGTAATTTGTCTTGCGATTATTTATAGTGATGTTGGTCGTTTTAGTCTCATGTTATATAGTGATTGATGATTGAAATATATATGTAAGCCATTCACCGTTTTGCCAAAGAAGCGCAAAAGCAAGTATATTGTAAGTTACGCATATTACATAGTAATAACACACATTTGAAAAACATTTTTGGTAGTCGGTTAGTCACCTGTTCCGCAGCATGGGTTAGATGCTGAACGGATGAAGGAGGTGTTATCCTTCCGTTATCCATCCGTCATCCATCCGTCATCCATCCGTCATCTGTCCGTCATCCGTCCATCACCGGTCCGACGCCGGCGCGCGGCCGCCGTGCCGTCTCCCCAGTGACGGTCTGTGCCCACTGGGACTGACCCAGTGGTGCCGGCTCCCCGAGGAGCTGCGGAGCCCCGATGCCGACCTGTGACTGTCGACACCGGCGGGAGAGGGTGTCGGAGCCGCTCATCGACCGCTCCGCAGATCCGAGTATCTCGGTCACAGTCTGCTCTAGACGCCCCCGGAACGGGCCGGGACTCCTGACGCACCGAGACGCACCGAGACGCGCCGAGACGCCCTCCAGTCCTGCGCACACAGACAGGCGCGTTCCGGCTAAGGAGGGAGGGACGCGCCGGCTCGCTGGTGGCTGCCAACTCAAACACCGTCTGCAGGAGCTATTAGCTGCAGTGGGGACGGCCGTCCGACGGTCCAGGCCGGCGACTTCCGGATTCCGCCCGGCCCCGGGCACCGGGTGGTCGACTGGTGGTGGCTGGGAGACGCGGGAACGACGGTCGACACAGTGGCTGGGAGGGCGTGGGTCTCAGAAATTATACCTGAGACAATCTCACGGTGCATGCGTGTTAGTGTGGCAGACCGGAAATAGAGTGATGGAGTGCGATGATTGACACCGCTTATTGCGTGTCACGTAAAAGGTTGGCGTTTAAAAACTGTCGCTCAGCTGTAATTGTTGGTCGTTGTTCGGAAGAAGCGGAAGAATGGCCAAGGTTTGGCGATGCCATAGTTCATGCCACGTTGAACAAGTTTGCGCTGTTGTCGTTTCCTTATGATTGCACTCTCGCCAAGGCCGCCGTTCTGCTGTCGATGGCGACATTCCGTCCAATCAGCAGGCTGTGTTGGGCGGTTATAGTGCTGAATGGACAGCGGCCCCGCCCGGCACGCCGAAAACCTTGCACGGTGCGCTGAAAAGGCAACTGCCCAGCGCAGTGGCACGTCCCAGCTCCAACGCTGCTAACACGCAGAGTCAGGCTAAAGGCAACATTAGCCTCCTTAGTTCTCGAGGAAGAAGGTCGTGTAAGGCACAGTATGAAACACAGCTAATCATGAACACTGTCGAAGTTTTTGCTTGAAACTGATTTTTATCCCTGCAGACAGACATATTGAATGTTGATAACGTTTTCTTTCAGTCCGTTCTTTTGCTGTAACTATAATAACCGTGCTTAGATGTAAGCTTTGCACTTTGCAGGTTTTGATAAAGGGATACAAACGGCGCTGGTCCTTCTCAACTATATTAGTGTGCTGAGTCGATTAACAGGTACAGGACAGACATAATTCAATGGGTGCACTAACGTCTAACACGCTCTGTGGTCAATAAACGACAATTAGAGCCCCGTGTAGATGAATGGCTGGGGCGCCAATTTGCATCCGAATGAAGGCTCGATTGGGCAACTTTACTGATTGTGTGTGGAAGTCGGTACATGCGGCTACTAAATCAGCGCTATTGTCCCCTTAAATTGAACAAGTGTCCAATCATGTTCCGTGCTTGGGTTAACAGAAACATGCCTGCCTTTTTCAATGCTGATGTCGGCAACTAGCAGGCCACTGCAATAATGGAGTTTGGATGATTGCCATGCCCAGTTTATGGGAGACCGGGCCAAGCCTCGATTTGAAGGTCATCTTGCAACAATCTGTGTTCATAAGGTACTGAAAAAGAACTTCTAAGCCCTGGCGATCGTTGCGAGCTCTCTGTGATCCTGCTGTATCAGGAGGCCTTCGTTACTGTTTGCCAAATCTTTTCAGTATTTTATCTACGGATTACGGCCATTATTTGCACCAGCCTTCTCACTGATACACATAAGTCGCGTCTCGATCCAACCTTACCGCTTCAATCCAGATTCGTGGACTGATTTGCCTCCCCCATCCCCTAGCCCCTCGCCAATGCCCAATGCCCATGGAATCTATTTGGATTCGTGTACGAGTCACCCACGGTCTCTGTCTAGCTTCGTGGACAGAGTCGCCCCCAGGGCCTTTCCCGATTCGTGGAGACAGAGTTGTCCTCTGGGACAGCGCAAACCAGCGGCGCCAGCCTCGTGACGTCTCCCAGGGGCTGGGAGTGCAGCCGCAGCACTGAGCCCTCAGGGAATCGGCACATGATCTGCATACGTCACCCATCCCAGCAGCGGTCGATGCCATACCACCCATGACATAGGCCAGCTCCATCGGATGGGTCCCGGACTATTTTTACGGAATGACCTCTTCTGTCAGTGTCCACGAGCAGCCCCATTTGACCTGGCTTTGCTGCTGAGCTGGTGCTGACGAACCCGGCAGTACTCCGGCTCTGTCCAAATGACATTCTCAGCAGGCGAGGACCTCGAAGATACCTCAGGCGTTCCCCATGACCTGCACCGTCGGCACGAGTCGGGTGACTCGGTCAGCATAAGGACCAATGAACTGCGAGTCAACCTGCTGTGACTGTGAGTCAATCTGCTGTGACTCGCAGCGGGTTTGGGTTTGTGACTTTCAATGTAAATGTTACTAAATGTTTGCCATAAACTCCACCCTACCTGGATCAGAGCACATTGTCCCGTATCGAGGTTCATTTAAATAACTCATCTGCATCTCTTCAGGCCAGGCGTCGATTGCGATTCTCATGATGAGGAAAGGAGCTGGAGTAATGTATGACTTCTAACCATTTGCTGCCCATATAGAAACAAACCAAACCAGTCTTGTTGTCAACTGCTGGCCGCGACATAAGATTTTTTGCAAGCAACTATCTGGTGTGCATGATAAATGCCTCAGCCTAAAGGTCGAAATATTGTTCTATGACCACGGATTGACATAACGATATGTTTTCTTCCATGCCACTGTGATAAATGGAGGATCACATCCAATCTCAGCTCCGCCCCCCACGCCTGGTGAAAAACGAAACTAATCAGCTGCGACTGGAAACCCACGTTATGAGATCATGCATCGTCTCGGGTGGTGTCTAGACGTTAGGATCAATATCTGATAAATTGAGCATGGCCAAACTGATACACGATATTTTGTAGCAAAAGTCGACCAGCCGGAAATCAAAACAGAGCTTCACTAGTAAACTTCGTCGGTTTGATAAACTTTTCAGGGCAAATAAAATTAGGAAGGCAAATTTTCTCCAGGTTAACCAGTACACTTAGCATCAAACTTTTTGACCTACAGCATTGAGCCTAGACGTGAGTACCTTATACGTATTTATGTGACGTCTAGCTATATAAAAAAAAAATTATTTCCATTCTCCAAAGGTTCGCACTGTTAAACATTCAATGCCCCGGTCACCCGTGACGCTACATACCTAAATAGCAAAATGATCGAACGACCTGGCTCGATTGTGCTTTGTAGACAACAGCAAGATTATAAATCCATGGTTACTGAGTTCACCTGCCAACTCAGAAGAGTCAGCTGCTGCTGGTGGGTGGCTGAGTTGGCCCCGATGACTGAGTTTGCCCCCCCCCCCTGTCCCACTGAGCTAAGTCAGCCCAGATGACTGAGTTTGCCCACTGGCTCAGTCAGCTGAGTCATACGATGACTGAGTTTGCCCACTAGCCTGGGCGGCTGAGTTCGCCCCGATGACTGAGTTTGCCCACTAACTCAGCAGCTGAGTCCGATCCGATGACTGAGTTGGCCTACTAATTCAGTCAGCTAAGTCAGTCCAGATGACCGAGTTTGCCCACTAGCTCAGTGAGCGCGATAACGACACCATCCCTCTGCGGCAGCGGGCAGTGACAGCGGCTGCCGCAGCACAGGGTTGCAGCTGTGCAGACGGCGTGCAACACGGCGCAGCGCCACATTTGTCTCAGCTCGCGCGACGAAAACGACGCGCGACGCTGGCGGCCACCGACGAGCCAGCAGCTGGTGGCAGAAAAGGATGCCATGGCAACCACCGCGCCAGCCACTGCAACCTCCAGTCATCGGCGACCTTCCTTCCAGCCACTGCAGTCTGCACTGGTGGCTTCTCTCATGGTCCCCACTAGTGATGTCAATTACGGAAAATCGGAATACCGATACCAAACCAAATACCAACCAAAGCCACGGGAAAATACCGAAACCAAACCAACTTGGGAAACTGAGGGAAATACCAACTTTTTACCTATTTATTAGCCTCTTATACATAAGTGAGGGCTTATGATACCAACAAAATACCAAACACATTACGATTGAAATACCAAATACCAAGTTGGTATCGGTTTGGTATCGGTATACCAATAAGTTGGTATCCGATTGACATCTCTAGTCCCCACTCACTTTTCTGCACGGCAGCTTCGGCGGACTCCCGACCGCAGGGTCCCACGCAGCCCCCCTGCACTGCACAGTTCAGGATGGTTCGGAGCTCTCCGATTTGGTATATCAGTTGACGGACTGACATAAGAGCCCGTTTATCATGTGAGAACGTCTGAAGGGTGGCAGCGCATTGTGGCTTATGTTTTTGCAGATTCGGTGATTGAGAGCGTAATTTCAGTGAAAATTGGGTTCGTTTTCTCACAACTGTGTCCGGGTGCAGTCGAAATTCACAGCTTAGTGCCAGTGATTGACGGTCCATTTGCAGATGGCAGCTTACCACTGACTACAGGATGTGTATGCTGAGAGCGCCTAACCGCCGAAAGCGAAACGGTCGTCTCTACTGTTGGTCGCGATTGACGATCGACACATTAGTGACGGTTAACACTAGTTTGATAAACATTTATCATATTCATCCATCCCTCGAACATGGCTGACCCAATTTCAACAAACGTCCGACGTTTATGTGCACTAGGTTGCAGACAATGACCTTACTGTGTTTCTGTGACATTATTTTGACCTTACTGTGACTTCACTGTAACCTCATTCTGACCTGACAGTGACCCTGACCTCTGACCTCAGCCTTGACCCCACTGTGGCCCACCATTGGCCCACCATGACCTTCATTTCTGGCAGTTTTAACAGTATCTGTATATGTACTGCGCCTATCCTCTGCCATGGTGGCCCCGTCCATCACTCCAGTAGGTACACCATTCCCATGGACTCCACTCCAGTTCACATGTAGACCCAGTCCACATGGACCTGGCGTGGGTCGACCTGGCGTGATCGCGACCGTTCGATGTCCATGGTCGGGTGGCCAGCGGCCGGAACGCATTGTCACGGAGCACGAACGAGGGAGCCTGGCACCCCTCGGCTCAAACCATTTCATGACTGTCAACGGCCCCAGTGCATTAGGACGTAGGACGCACTCCATAGATCTGCAAGTGTACTCGCATAGACGCCATTGAACTAAATTGGCCCCCGACGGGTTTTGCTCCACAACGCCTCTCAGCCACCGCTCTTGTCGGTCCCGATCCCACTGTTCCACTTCCGCCCTGCCTGACAGGTGTGCTGTCCTGCCCGGCGGTTTGCTGGCCTGGCCTGCCTGCCATCCAGCTCCCATCACCCCCCGCCGGGTGCTAGTCATTTGCACGCGGAAGCCCAGGTCATTACAGAGCTCGTCAGCGGACCGGGAATGGTGGAGTGGCCAGAGGCCAGTCGGAACCCGGGCCACCGCCGCGTGACGAGGGTGGAAGAGCAGGGCGTGGCCTCTGTCCAAAGCTCGGTCACGACACAACACGCAAGCGGTTTGGAGTGTCTGGTGGCCAGTGTAGAAACCACGGCGAATCTAATATTCATGTAACTGCCTTGGGCATAGCACAGCTTCTGAATTTCTGATTCGCAATTAAAACATGCAGCTAGTCAGTGAACATGTTTGTACTTACCGAAGATCTCCTTCCACGACTCTGCCATCATCATCTCGATGTAGAGGTCCTTCTCGAGATCGGAGGCCATCGCTGTGGTCACTGCCTTCACCTCGCCATTCAGAATCCACTAGAACCTCTGTCAGCGCACCGCGCAGTCCGCTCAGTCCGTCCCCAGCCGGTCACTCCCGCGGCCCCTGCTGCGGTCGTCCCCAGCGGGTCACTCCCGCGGCACCTGCTGCGCGTCGGTCGGTCGTCGGTGGCCCGACCCGCGGTCCGCCGCGTCCGACGCGTCTGAGGAGCTGCCGGCGCCGGCCGCCCGCACCATGGACTGGCCGGCCGGCCGGCCGCGCCCTGCTCCTGCAGGACGCTGCACTGGGCCGGCGGGCAGAGTTTATTTGGCGGTCTGCTGGCGGGGCTCCGCGCGGCGCCGACGGCCGGCTGATGAGGTCACCGACGCCACGGGCGGCCGTCGTCGGCCGACACACTGGCGCACAGGGACTGTATGTATGATGTGGACGGGGACACTGTCTGATTCAGGCGGGGACACTGTCTGATGTAGGCGGGACACTGTTCGATGCATGTATGGGGACACTGTCCGGCACATGCAGGGATACTATCCGATACAGGCATGGACACAAGGGTGTTGACATTAGTACTGCATGCACTGCATGTGTTACTGCATGTGCGCTTGTTCCCCGCATTTGTGCGCCGCTATCCTACTGGTATGGAGGCTGGAGAGGCTATAATGGTCTGAGCAGCAGTCCGTCTGGGTCAGCTCAGGCGAATGTCAGAGCCTCTGTCGGAATCGTTCTTAGTCCGGCTCGGATACAAGCACATAGCTCCCTCAGACAGTGAACACGACAACAGGGACGGACCTTAGAGAAGTCTCCAGATGAGGAACGACCTTAATAAGCGGCCGCATTATCGCCTGAGCTATTGTTCTGGGATTAACGTCAGTCTCAGTTGCACCGGCCGGAGCCACTTGCATCGTGCAGGCCCATCTGCAGTGGCTGATTACAGGGAGCGGACTGCTTCGCGGGGCAGTCGGAAATATTAGTGGCACCAGCCCACTCATCTACTGGATAAACAGCGTCATCCATCTGCGAGCAGCGACAGTCGGCGACCTGCCGTGCACGAACTGGACGAAATGTATCACGGTCACACACGGGAGACGCAGCCTCGGCCGGGCCGTTTGCACCCATTGGACATCCGCAGCCATTCAGCCAGCGGCGCCATCTGTCGGTGACCTCAGTCGGGGCTCTGATAAACACCACAAATCGCCGCCGAGGCGAGCGCTGCCCGCCCGGCGACACCCATCTGAGTCGGCCGCAGATGAGGGCTCATTGCGGCGGGCTATTCAGTCGGCGCGGCGCTGGGCGCAGCTCTAATCGCCGCCGCTGACAGCGAGATGCCGTCGAGAGGGGCGGTCTGCACGGGCCGTCGGACGCCGCTGACAGCCGCTATTCTGCGGGCACCGCCGAGACGTGTGCGCAGTGCGTGACGACGACCGGGGACGACACCGTGCAGTTGTTGGCCGATCGAGGCTGCAGCGGCAAACCGCCGCGCTGCACCCTCCATTGACCACATCTATTTATGGTCGGAAGATAGAGACCAATAGTCGGACAAGCAGAGCTCTGCCACAGCGCAGTGTCCGACAAAACATCGGGGAGTTGTGACTTTGACGGCCCTTGGGAACACGTTTACACTCGGCAAAACATCAGCAATCTGATCAGCACTCTGATGAGTTCACGTTTACTGCAGCTCTGGTTATAAAACATCGAGGCTCAGCCTGCTTCTTTCCTTCCAAGCATCGGTCGGACCCCGTCCCCCGGTCCCGGGGCTCCGTCTCCGGCTCCCACCCGGGCCTTTTATCGCCGGCCTCGCCGGGCTCATGCATTCACGGTTGGCAGGTGTTGCATGCATATGACGCGATTCCGGCCGGTGGCGGCCGCCGGGGGCTCCCTCCCGCCGGACGGCCCGGCAGTTTCGGAGGCCGTGAAGCCGCTGACGGCCGGCACACGAGCGCGCTGCACGGCACGGCTCCCAGAGTCGGCTCAGCTGCACGGCACGGCTCCCAGAGTCGGCTTAGCTGCACGGAGCGGCTCCCAGAGTCGGCTCAGTTACACGGCACGGCTCCCAGAGTCGGCTCAGTTACACGACACGGCTAGGCTCAGCTGCACGGAGTGGGTCACAAGCTCAGGCTCACAGACTCACTGACTCACAGCATATACCCACAGACTCCGCTCAGCGACAAGGCACGGCTTCCAGATTCTGCTCTGCTACACGGCACGGCTCCCGGGCTCAGCTGAGCTGCACGGAATGGGTTCGAGGCTAAGCCTAGCTGAGCTGCACGGAATGGCTCCGAGGCTAAGCTCAGCTGGGGTGCACGGCTCCAGGGCTCGGCTCAGCTGCGCCGATGGGATGGGATGGATGGGATGGGATATGATGGATGGGATGGGATGGGATGGAGTGCACTGAGAAAATTTAAAAACGGGGTGGGGTGTTTTTGCAGTGTATGATGAGTGTCAGACACTTTTAAATGTGTACTGTGACACTTATTACAGTGTCATGAAGCCTGCCATACACGGCTAAAGGTGTCAAACGCTCCCTGAACACTCCTTGAAAACTCCCTTGGGTATGCAGAATAACCACTTACCCAGTTAACGGAGTTCAAAATTTTTTTCAGTGTGGGATGGGCCTGAGACTAAACTCAGCTGAGGTGCACGGCTCCAGGGCTCGCTTCATGGCTGCGCCGATGGGATGGGATGGATGAGATGGGATGGGATGGGATGGAATGGGATGGGTCTGAGACTAAGCTCAGCTGGGGTGCACAAATCGGGGCCGCGGGGCTTTGATCTCACTCTGTACCTAAAAGACACACCCCACCCAAGACCTTTGCCTGCAGTTTTATCCGTTTCTTATAAAGCTGAATCTTTTCAAACCTTTAAATTTTAATTTTGAATAACTGTTTTCAGTAGGTATTTTAGCCTAAGTCTCGCTCGCCCATTTATGTATGATAAGCCAATGCCACGCATTCACGTTCCAGTGTAAGTGAAAAGCTGAGGTGAGCGGAGGCGAGTGCGGCGATCGTGGCGCACGGGCCGATGGCGCCGGCACGCCGCCCATGGACATTAATATTCGGCCGCCGCGGGGTGACTCGATCACGCTTCTAGAGCGGAGCGCAGGCCGGTCCATGCACGAACACGACACAGGTAACTGCCGGAACGCCCCCCCCCCCCTACTGGGACCACTCCCCTCCCCCTCACCACCGGGAGGGTTGGCGAGAAGTGACTGACGTCAACCCTGCATGAAGGCCCGGAACAATATGCAGACAGCTCTGAATGTTACAATGCGCATCAATGATATGTTGATGTGGTAAAATGACATCCAGCTTGGGTTGATCGACTGGATTTATATGGATTTGTGTCGACTGGCTGCTTTGTCATTTTGTGCGATTCATCTGGCCATAGCATTGTACCTTTTTTACATTCTAAATAGTACATTTCATGTACCTACATAGTATTCATGCGCACTAAAAGGATGCGTCCGGCGTCCCTTATTAAAGTTGAAATCCAACATCGTTCACCTGACCTCTTCTCCCGCCAGATCGTCATTCTTGGAATCGCTGATGCAGCCAGGAAGTACTAAAGTCCCGGGACATAGACCTGCACTAATTGCACCTGTGCTAACTTCTCGACACGCCAGCATCAACAATTCTCAAACGCCGAATAAGTTCCCTGCAACTTCTTGCGCCGCCGCCTGCGCTTCCTCATTTGTCGGAGCTGCGCTTCCTGGTTCCCGGATTCCTCTAAGTGTGTGAGTTGAAGTTTGACAGGGATCCATTTGGCTGCGGTTGTAGGTGGGTTCGGTGTGTCCTGGAAAAGCTCAGCGATCGGACCCGGTTAGAGGGACTGGCGGCGAGGTGTGCGCAGCAGGTGGGCTTGTCCGCCGACAGAAGTGGGAAGGAGCAGACAGCGGCTGGGCAAACACCGTGGTCGAGTACTGAACGTCACAAGACGCTTGCACAGCCTCGGACGAACGATCACTGAGACGAGCTGTTCTGTTTAATTAAAGAATCGCCGTCTACCAACTTGTGGATGTAAATTGCAATACGCTCGTAGAGGCCGGAAGTTTCGGGGGAGAGTAGGACCAGAAATTGCTCTCAGTCTCCACGAAACTTGGATGAATTTAATACGTTAATCCATCACTCCATGAGCCTTGGAGATGTTGTGTTATTGATTCTTATGAACATGATGCGGAAACACCTTAGAAGCGGAATTTCTCCACACCTTTGGGCTTGCCGTTTTACACCATTGTTTATCCGTTATTGTTACGTTCAATTTACGTCACAAATACCCCCGATCCGGTGCTGAAAAGAGATCTGTCTCTGTAGTGTTTGCCATTCCTGGTGGCACCTAACAAGCCCCTCCCTCCCGAGTCCCGCTAAAGAACCAGCCGTCCGCATTGCTACACGTCTCAGGGTGCATCATCCGGACAACGGACAGCGTGCATGACGTACCCACTCCGGGATTCTTCCAGTGTGCCCCTTCTCAGGAATCCAGCCCGAGGGTCCCTTTGCAGGAACCCAGAACCCGGCTCGGCGTTTCCAGAAACCCACGGGACCCCTAATCCCACGCATTAATCAAACCGAGTACCTAAACTATGTGCGATATACACCCTTGTATATGTATCAAAATGTATTAAAAACCTGACCCAGGTGCGTTTGTCTTCGGTCATCGGATGAGTCATCTTGCATCGCTCTATGCCCGGTAATACCCCCTCCTGGCAGTTCCTTGTATCATCCGCGCCTCGTCCGGACCTGTCTGCCTGCGTCGGTTTGTCTGTGTGCGCAGGTGACAGACGACCCCGCGGTGCTGTCGTGAGGAGACCAGGCGGGAGAGGACCGCACCTCTTCCCGGCCCGGGTCAGTTCAGATGCTGAGGGCACGACTGTCGCGCTACAGACTGGTCGGTCAGCCACAGCTGCTCTGTGGGATGGCCGGTGGACAATGGACATGTGGTGAGACTGAGAAGCTGCTTTGGCACGCTGCCCGTACAGACACACCCTCGCCGTGGCATGTTGTCCGGACGGATATACCGCTCGGTCTGTGGGCGTGAACTCGCCTTTCCCGGCGTCAGGATGTCTGCGTGAACACAAGCCTGCGGACACTGGCATTACGCTGCCTGTCTATGCGGACACTGGTATTACGCTGTCCATGTGGATACTGGGATATACGCTGTCCGTGCAGACACTGGTTTTACGCTGTTTATATGGATAGAAGTACCTATTACGCTGACCGCGCGCTCACACGTGTATCGTGTGCCACTGAAATTCCTATCCGACAGCGGTCACGGACCAGCCATGCCAGCCGAGCGGTTGGAGGTTACAGCCGTGAGAATCGGCCACGCAACGGCGACGAAAATCAGACGTTATGTGAGCACTAGTGGATGACCAGCGGACACTGGTTTCTTATGTTGACACCGAGATCAGCGTTGCTTTGGTATTGCATAGACTGACAAGTGAAATATTGTAATGTCATAAAGACTGCGGAAACATTCTAGACGGTAACGCCGCGGTGAGTTTCAAGTGCAGGTAACTTTTAACCCTCGCCCGCACATGCCATTTTCCCATCCTAGAACGCACATGGGGGGAGGGGGTTGCCACCCCCCCCGCGCCATTTCGTTCCTGTTGGAGATAGAGCTTCGCGGTAAAGACCAAAAAGATTCTTTGGGAAGAGACGAGTCCAATGATACCCAGTTTTACCTTTTCAGGTCAGTCATTGACCTTCCAGGTCAGGTCAAACTAAAAGATGTTGCTGTTTTGGGTCACCGTTGGATATCAAGTGCGCTGCTTATCATATACCGATGACGATGCCGTTTTCTGGTGCCAAGCCAGCTAGAACCTCTTCGTCACACTACCCGACCAGATTTTTGCTGCTGAGGTCATTTCAGGTCAAGTTAGGTCAAGGTCAATTATATGTGTTTGTATGTCTGTGTGTGTCTGTGTGTATACTGATGTGTGCACCGAGTGTTTATGTGCCCATATTACATGAAATTGTGATCTGAGAAACTTTTACCAAAAATGCAGTCAAAAAACTTTACGAAAAGTAAATTCAGCTTGCCTAAAACGCAATTATTTTAGATGACCTAGGTTGACCTTGACCCTGACCTTGACATCTGTTCATCTTCGAACAACATGTTCCATGATAGGTGGGAGGTAAGACTGACATAAAAGGCCGAAATCAAGGTGTCAAAAGCTCACAAGGCCCATAGCCAACGAAAGATGTTGAGAATTGGTCATTTGGGTCATGACATGACCTGAAAAACAATTTCATATCTCCGAAACCAAAAACCACAGAAACTTGAAATTTTCAGTTGACATCAAGAAAGGATAGAAGAGCAGCTATACAAAAAATCAGGCTTCTAGCTCTAGAAATGTTGAGTGCATAGCAGAAAGACTATCTGGGGGGGGTGGCAACCCCCCTCCCCCATGTGCGGGCGAGGGTTAAAGCTAAAGCCTTATCGGGCAGTTTTTCGTGTTTTTGTTCTGGTCAACATTGGCGTTGCCCTATTTTATACTGCTTTCATGTCCAAGTGACTAGCTCCTTTGCATATGCATGTTACAAACAAGCTCGATTTCTATCTAATGTCAATTGTACACACGATATGGCCAGCGTACGCTGCCAGATAAATATTTTTCATCCATGTATGTAGAGAACCTTTGAGAAAGCTGCATCATTCACGAAATAAACTTGTTATCTTGTGGAAATGTCGGTCCCTCGTCATCCGATATATGACCAGATTTAAAGTTTTCCACTTTCCCGCTAGATGACATTGGTCGTTAACGCCTGGAGTTCCACTGTGCCGCATTACCTCACATCGCTCTCTGACCAAGATTCTTATTCTGGAATGGCTACCGCACAAAGTTTGTTATCATACCAGCCGCTTCCGTCACTGTGCAGCAATTCGTTGACATTGAATGCAGTGGCATACAGAACTAACGGTTTTAGTTATTCTGTGCTGAAATATTTCATCACATTCACAATAGCGGAAGCGTCATTCTTTAGCGTCGACGGTCCGGAACATTATGAGCTGACGTCACTGTAACAGGTTAGTAACATTGACAAGTGACCCACATAACATGAAAAGCATGAAAATGTATTTAAGCCCCAAGCGATCTTACTGATCTGTGACAATGTGTCATATTCAGGCCTCATTTTAAGCACGGATTACTATTTCCACTTAGCACATATTTCTAAAGCTGGCAGTATGATACGAATCGCTGAATAGCAGTTGATCAGATTGCTAAATCAGACATCATGTACCGCCTAGTGTGACAGACAGCTTCTCTGTGTTAGCTGACATTTTATATTTCCGTGTCAACTGTTTTGCATATTGCATTGCTAAGAATTCAAAAACTAGCGGGATAACATAACATATAGATTAATGATTATCAAAATGCTTAATTTTTTCATTACCGAATAACGGAAAATTGATTCAATTCAGTAGTGTTTTGGTATGTATGATGCAGCCACATATCAATTATTTTCAATGAAATATGATTTGATCATGGTAGGTACTGGCAAAAGGTAAATTAATTGCATCTTAACAACACAGCGTTACGTCTAAATAAAAGTTCGGACATCTGGGCTGTCATTTGATAAACAATGATGCTGTTGCCAACAGGCCTGTTGCCACACTAAGCTATTTGTTTCATTAGTTTTAGCGGAAGCGTGGAAACTGGTAATGATTTAGCAACAGTTTCTCTGTATCTCGTTGTACGGCGATGCATTCTGCAAAACCCCAGCAACAGATGAGTGAGTTGGCATAGATGTGCAGTGTGGGCCATTCTTAAAAACCTTTCTTTCACCACTCGTCACTTCCCTTTGGGTCAGGAGTAGTTGAGCAATGGTCTGGAACCAGATTCGTCCCCGCCCACAGAGCAGTTCCGCACAGGGCCGGCGGTCGATGGTCTCCCACTGCGGCCGACTGCAACTCACGGCGACCCAGACAGTCTACTCTCACAGACAACCAGTCAGGCACACACACCCTGCGGTGAGCGACTGCTGAGTTGCGCCCCCCCCCCCCCCGATCCCCGCCACATCACGCAAATCGGCACCACCGACCGGTAGTTAGCATCGACGCAACGCCGCTCGCGTCTTGGCTCGTCACATCATAGCGCAACGTGAGGTCTCGACACACGGCGCCGCCTGTGACGCCGCGTTTCGTCGGCGGCGTTACGTCCGTGACTAGGTGCTGAATGCTGGCGATGGAGTCACTTCTGCCGTGACGGCAGTGAGAGGTGTGGTGCGGGTCGGATTCAGGGCTGTCGTGATGGTTGCAGACGGCCTCCGCGGAACTGTGTTGTTAGTGCGGCTCTTAGGTGAGGAAGGAGGATGTTAAAGGGACGGGGAGAGGAGTTAGAGAATACACAGTGAGCGGAGCCTGTCACTCCCCGCTGGGTGACAATTAGTGACGGGACGGCTCCCCCGGCGCGGCGGCCGCCGACCGCTCGAGGTCGTCTGTATTTTCGTCCGCCGTCCAAGGCAGTTCCGACTATTGCTGTGCAGGATCAACACCAGCTTCAATTACCTTTGTGTCCCCTGATGTCGGAGCCGACGACAAAAAAGCGCCGACGCGACGAAAACGACGCGGGCGACGAGGGTTGAAGGTCACCGTCCGCGGTTAAAAACGCCCGCCGGTCATTTATCGTGGCTGCAGCGCCGAGTTTTTGGCCGGGGGTAAGTTCCGGCCTGTCGGACGGTACACACGCGACTGCGCCGACAGACAGAGGGCCCGCGCCGGGATGGCTCTATTGTCTGCTGTCCAGTGAGGGGTTTGGTGACCTTATCACTTATGATAACGTTCACATTTGAGTGATTCGTAGACGGTTTCACTACGGAGACTGATTAGATCATTAGAGTTCGGGTTTTAACAAAGCTGTCTGCAATGTGTTGCTTTATGTTGACTTTTGGCTTAGATTGGAGGACAGTAAAAAGCTCCTAATGTGGGTCAACGTATCAGACATATCAAATAATTATCTTGGACACAGTCGCCCATTCATCAACTTCGATTATTTGCATATATCAATATCGACCTGTCGGAGTCAAGTGTTGCACCAACCCTGCAGCCTAAAGCACGTCCGTGCTCGCATGTGACATAGATACCAAGTGTTGCACATTAATCACCAATTGATATCATGACATGGAAAGATCCCTGTCTGAAAGCAATCGATTATATCTGAGTGTGTTGACATGAGACATGGAATGATCTACTTATATAATGTCTGTTACCAGGTCGGAAATCAGTCCATTTATCTGAGCCCGACCTGCGCCGATTTGGAGTTCCATAAGCTGGTGTGATGTTCCTGCCACCAGTGTAGACAGCCTTACACAAAAACCGGTATGGAGCCGGTATGGATAACCCTAGCAACTACATAGAAACAAGACTATTGCAAATTCCAGCATCAATTCAAGAAATCACAAGCAGCCATAGACATGGCTTGCTTCATAGGTAAAGAATGAAGCAGGTTTTGACAAAGTGATTTCTATTTTGCTGTGAGTTTTATTTGGTGACTCTCTATGAGCTGAACTATAATGCCAAATACACTTAAAGTAATTCATCGTGCAGATTATTTCATACAAAGTTACTTGCAAAACAAAGGGATTTCACAAATAACGCACTTAAAAAAAATAATCAATGAACTTCACGTTAGCGGCAAACCTTAATTTGACTGAAGAAATGCGTTGCGTATTGCGCAATTCACCAGTTCTACAGCCACCTCTGTCGTCCACCTCCTATTGCTTGCCTGACTGTCGTGTTTTCATGTTCTACCTCTCCCAATTTCTTAGGATCGAGACGCCTTAAACCTCTCTAAATTCTCACATTACCGACTCCCTTTTCACAGAGCCTCCGATCGAACTTCTCGATTAAGAGAGGGAGAGAGAGAGAGAGAGAGAGAGAGAGAGAGAGAGAGAGAGAGAGAGAGAGAGAGAGAGAGAGAGAGAGAGAGAGAGAGAGAGAGAGAGAGAGAGAGAGAAAGAGAGAGAGAAAGAGACAGAGAGAGAGGGAGGGAGAGAGACAGAGAGAGAGAGAGAGAGAGAGAGAGAGAGAGAGAGAGAGAGAGAGAGAGAGAGAGAGAGAGAGAGAGAGAGAGAGAGAGAGAGAGAGAGAGAGAGAGAGAGAGAGAGAGAGAGACGATGCGGCTGTCGCTGACTCGCGTCCACATTTAATCATACCCGCCGACTATCCGTTTAGCAACAGGCGCCGACTGCAGCCCTGCAGGTACTGATCTAATGGCTTCCGTCGGCAGCTGGGCGCGGTCTAAGCGCGCAGTTTTGCTGGCCGACGAGACCCTCCGCTGGCCCAGACCTTCAGATTAGCTGGACTGGCATGGCTGACCGTTAGTGATGCCTGCAACTCAAATGCATGCTGCCGATGGTATAAATATTTGCGGCTGTGACGCCAGTCGGCGTGGAAGGGTCTCCGATGGGGCCGGAGAGGGCCCCCACAAACAGACGGTTCTCCGTATGCGCCCGGCTCGGCCCGGGCTGCTCCAACTGCCGCGCTGGTCGGTCGAATGACCTCTGGTTTTGTTTTTGTTTTGTTGGGTTAGGCCCTTTCGGTCTGACAAGACCATTGCAGAGCCGGAAGGATGATAGGAATTAGGGGGAGAGATTGGTCTGGGCAGGCACCCTAGTGAGTCGCCGGGGCTGAGCCCGTCCAGAGGACAGGCCACCCAGCCCCAAGGCACTCACTGCACCCGGCTACGGGGTGCGCTCCCTCAGGAGCAGCGGTGCCGCTCCAAGGGAGCAGCCCGCATGAGATAAAGTTGCCTGCCCAGCCCGGAAGGGGGCTGTGGCGTGGAGGAGAAGGATTTCAGTGTCCTGAGGATAGAAGCACGGACAGGTGATGACCTCTGGTCTGGGAGATGTCCGATATCAAGACCGGGTCACACAGCAGAGCGGGTTTCGTCGGTGCCAAATGACTTAGGGGTGTCTTATGACTTCTGCGAGTCCAAATGACTTCTGCGAGTCTATTCTCTGTATAATACCAATTACCAAGTGGCACGGAGCCACTAAGACCGCAAGGTTAGAGAACCTCGCCCGTCTTGAACAGAGCCAGTCTGGGCACCGATCTGAACAGACACGGTGCTGCCATCTATTGGATGGTCTTGAAACTAACCAATAGTACGGCCACTGGGAACCCGGAGTTATGTCAGAACTGTCAAGAAAATTACAGATGCCTAATTTGGAAAGCGATAGCAAAACAAATACAACCAAAACCATGAAAAAATACCCAAACCGAAACAAGTTTGACAATTGAAAACTGCCAACTATACACTAAAATCAGAGCTTTGTCATTTATCCATTGATGAATCATGATTCGGTCATATAGATATAGTAATACCTATGTCGATAAACTTCTTGTATGGGCATCTCAAACACATTTGAAATAGGCCAGGTAGTCAGTAGGTGTCACTCAGTTCATAAACGCACTCATATAGGTACGTACCCGGAACCAGCCCGCTACATTTACTGGTTCGCTGCACGAAAGCGCGAGGCAGCTCTCACCGAAACTGTAGATCAATCTCGTAAAAGGAATGTGAATGTCGTGCCCCATTTGTGCCATTTGCCGTGGGAACATCTAGTTTAAAGAGTGTTTTTACGTGCTACTTTTGTGACCGGAAATGCATGTTAGCGTGTTATCGAGTGACTGTTTTGAGATATTCATCATCACTTTATCAAACGTCTCTATTTTTTCTGTTGGCCTTGTATTTCGCTTTGAATTCTTGTTCCGCTGTACCCGTCCGCTTTGACCCGGGGCCGCTAAACGCCGCAGGAGATAACAGGAAATAAATGTCAGGTGATATTCAGGCTAGACACGACAATCCATGTTCAGATAGCCAGGAAGAGACACTCATGCGATGGACAACGCCATGATATTGCCAAAAAACCGGTCCATATAAAGTCGTGTGCCGGTAGCATACCAACAGTACGAGTCGCGCCCTCGTGTCAGTCCAGCCTGAGGACTTGCTTACCCGAGATTATCTTCTCTGAAACGCATCATTCACATTCTTTTTCGTTTTCTTGCATCGGCAGATTACATCTCCGCGTCAACTGATGCGGCTGTGTGGAGTGCCGTTTTTCCCTGTCGCTCGGGCGGTTAGTGTGACACATTCAGCCGCGAGCCGCCTGTGTTCCGGGCAGTGTTCCGGGCCCCTCAGCCGAGCCGCACCCGCGACGACCGGTCACACGAGCTCGGCTTTTCCGTCGGATTTCCGACTCACCTGCCCGGGGCAGTCTGAGGTGGCGCTGTGGTGAGCGGGCCCCGGCCGGCGCGGTCACCGGTTCGCGGCTGTGGTGGGACTCTGTGACACTCCCCGTAACATTGCCCACCGCTCTCCACAGTAGCTGTGGTCTTTAGGAGTGACACCCGACGGAGCGTCCCCCAGCTCAGTGGGGAGGGGAGGGGACGCGGGACACGTGTGGCAGGTATGACTAATGTGGGCGTCACTGACAGGTATCTCGCTCGGTCTAATGGAGGCGGGCGCAGCCACCGCCTCAGTTGCTTCACCTGACGATAAGATGGACGCGGCCGTCTATATTCATGGTGGTGTGGTGAAAGACGTGGTCACACAAACAGTAGCATCAGTCTCTAGGAAATATGATTTATAGGTGGTTAGACCGTTAGATCTGCGAATGATGCAACATTTTCTCACGTGATGCTAATTGCTGATAAGCACTTTGCTATTAACAGTTGAAGATGTTAATCTAAACTGAATTCAACTAATCATTGAAGCAGTTAAATTTAGTTATCATGAGACAGTCTGAAAATAGGAAGCATTTCTAATGGGGACCACCATGAGATGATTTCTCGCTCGTTGTGTGACATCACATGACTGCAAACAGCAAGTCACGCACGTGTCCGTCTTCCCTGGTCATAACATGAGTCAGTGTCAGTCCCCACCCTTCCCGTTCCGAATTACCAGGTGATCAATCACTGCTCACCCAGCTGTCACATTCATCCACGCTGGGGAGATGTCTAAGGAGCTGTCACATCTTACTTGGCCCCGCTAGGGTAGGTACTGAGGTTCTTTACCACGTCATGAGTGAGCTAAGTTGTCGTTATGTTGATACGGCGTCAGGATGGCCGTCACCAGCACATTGAATCGCCCTCGTTCTGGCAGGAGATTGTTCCTGCGGCAGGAAACGCAATTTGAAGAATTTCTGAAACTTTTTTTTCAAATCCACAGCCTACGAACGATAAGACAGGGGTCATGTTCCGTTACTGAGACCTCCCCCCGTTCGGGGGACCGTGTCAGCACCTGTTCTCATTTCCGGGAGGAGTTGGACGGTCAGGACTGGGCGCGTCCTACTCCTCCCTCACCCACCCCGATCCCAGGTGCCGATAGACCGGGCTAATGACGGGAAAAACGACAGGACAGCGGCACCGTGCCCCGCGGCAGAGGAGGGACGGCCAGCCCGCGCACCGGCGGATTTACAGAGGCGGGACCGCCTGTTCTGCCGGGAAAGTCTCTCCTCCGGGCAGTTTACGAGAGCTGATTGCGGTGATGGCTATCGCGGCAGGTGATTGGGAAGATCGGGTGTTGTGCGGGATGAAAGGCTCGGGCCGCATGGGTCTCCGTAGTGGTGTTTATAGACACAATCGGCTTGTTATGCCAGTACGCAGAGAACAGCTTCGTCAGAGTCTGAGCTGGACAATGGCAGGGAGCCTTAGAAGCCTTTTTGCCATCTATATAGAGCTGTAACAACTGGCGCGTTCAAATGAAGTAGTACGTCTATATGAAGTTCATCGATTACCTGTTAAAAGTGTGTTTAGTGTGTAATCTCTTTATTTTTAATGTAGATAAACCTTTAACAAATCATAACAAATTATTTATAAAGCCCCCAAAGGTTCTCTGCAATACTGTCCATGCGTAGCGTACGAAGCAGTTGAGCACTTCGTTCAGACACCAGTAGATTTCACACTTCTCTCACTTTATGTAGGGGAAGTGGGCAGCATCACGGCATGCCTTGCACCGCTGCCGCCACTCCGTGCACACTGGTAGATGGTCGATGCCGTCGAGGCACTTGGGAGCGCCGATGAGCACTTCAGGATGATGAGGCCAGTCGTCGGGCGGAAGTAGGCGTTGATGAAGACGTCGACTCATCACGCCCGGTCGGTCTTCCCCGGTGTTCTGTCCTACACTGGTGAGGCATCCTGCGACTGTCGCCTGCGACCTGAGCCGCTTTTGACTTCGGCTGGTCCTGTTGGTCCTGTTAGCGTCGATGCAACAGCCAAGCGTTGACCACTACAATGGTCACGGTGACCCACAATACGTTCATGTACAGGGTGTCTCAAAAGTTCGTTCACACATTTCCCATGCCAATAAAGCATATAAGAACCGGCCAAAAGTATAAGGTTTTGGTGTCTGTGTGTACACTAGACAAATATGCATGCTTTGACAACTGATTAAGAAGGTTGGAAACCAACCCCTTTGCTGTATCTCCAAAAATATTTGCCCATACCGATTTTTGTTGCTCCGTCAGCTGCCGGAGGCTGATAAAAGGTTACCAGCTTTCAAGCTCTTGCAGGGGAATCCCCTGCAGTTTCTGCGTCGGATTTAGTTTTGACTAGCTCCCCGGCAACATCTGATTTTCCCTGAAAGCCGACAGCTTGCATCGACACCATTCTTGAGTATTTTGTAGGCATTCTCTGGCGCTAACTCCTTCATGAATGACTGGCGCCGACATCCCAAGCGCCATTTTCCTTTTCAAAACGACCCCAGTCCTGAACAAACGGGAAGTGCCAGGAGTAAATTTTTCGCATCATATGGTAGCAGAATGTGTCGGACGTCTGTTTCTCAGACACATTGTGCAAATTTTGCAAATTCCAAGCGCTCGTCATTCCCCATGCCAAGACCTTCGCTCGGTTGCGGAGTGTTTTCCTCGGGAGATGTTCTGCTTTGTAAATGGCCCAAACCTGTCCATCGTGTGGTTTTATCGGGATTTTGTGTTTAAAAGAAAATTATTCGCTGCAGATCTGCCTCTTGAAACTTCGTTAGATAAAATTTTTACAATAACTGACACTTTTGGAGGGTCAGGTGTCCTTGGCATTGACGATTTTTGTGTTATTCTCCCCAAAAATTAGCGTTATAGATATTATAAACAATTTTAAATTATAATTTGTTTTTGTTTTACGCTGACCTGCACTTTTTGAAAATGGGTAACCTCTGTCTGTGACCTTCACTGTAAACCAAATTGACAAGTCTTGTGTAATATAACCAATCATCTCTTGGTATGTTTACCAACTGATACTTTTCAAACAAGCCGTTGTCTGGTGCATTGCTTGTCAGATGACAACTACGAGTCAATAGCTACTATGCACACCAACTTCTCAGTATCCAGACCAACTCTACATTTGTTTCAACGTTTGTTTCTTAACCAGTTTTGGAAACTTGTTGCCGCATGGTTATTTAACCGGCGCCTAACTTGTACTGGTCAGCTGGTCAGCATACACATGGCCAGCTGCGCCCGTGACGTCAGACTTGGCGGACCAATCAGCGGTCGCCGTCCGGCCCCGGCGCGGCGGTTTCAAACCGTTCAAACCAGCAGTTGTCGCGCGGCCGCCGTGCAGCATGGATCAGCGACGAGGGCTGTTCCAGCATTTGTGCAGTAAAAAGTGAAATCTGTGAACTGTGGTGTTCGTGCTGTGAGTGAGGCCCGCTCTGGCCTGCGGGACGCACTAATCGTGCCTATACCCGCGGTCGAGACGCCTCCCTTCCCCTGCGCGCGCAATGTAAGTGGGCCAGACCTTTGCATGCACATGTGAGCAGATGTTTTGCGGTCGGTGTTTTTTTTTTATATATAAATACATTTATTTGCCTTTAATTCAACTCTTTGTATTCTTAACTTAACTGATGGACATATATGGGCTGTAAAAGCTAATCTGGTTGGCGATCATGCTTTATTCGAATTATCTGCGTGATCGTGCAACTGCCATGATTGTTATGGTCAATGTGGAAATATTCGTCATACGGGCATGTTATACTTCTGGCTTGATGCGATGCACAAAACCATGTTCTTCCACATACGCAGCAGTTCTTGCTTCAAAGACTTATATGCTGACGGTGCACGATAGGTATACCTTATACCTCATGCATTTACCACATCCATTCGAAAATATGCACTTGGAATTGTCTCCAGTCAATAGTAATAATTACATACTACGTGATGTAGGTACGTGACCGTAATAAATACTAATGATTCCAGAAACTTCCGAATGGATGTGGTGTATGCATTCATCGATTATATAACCCATCAGTATTTCGTTTCTTGTCAGCGCAAGCCTTTGAGCAATAACTGATGCCAGTCATGATTTTGTGCACCACTTCCAGCCAAAAAATGACCTGTCCGTATAGAAAATATTTCCTGAATCAGTATCGTGGCAATTGAAAACGAACGCGAATCGTAAGTTCTTAAGGTTATCAACGCAAACAAAGCGATTGTAAGGAAGAACAAGTTCGAACTGAGCGTTAGTACACTTACTTGTTGACAATTTGTAAACTAGCAATGCCCAGTCAAAGGCTAGTTCATCAACAAACCAGGGGTTGTTGAACCGACAAGGAAACGGCTATGCCTATCCAGAAGTTGGTAGGTTCACAAGGCCCAGACTAGTACTCAACAAGGTGACGCCTATGCGAATTGGAACCAAACTTGTAGACAAACTGTTAGTTTGTTGGCCAACACGCCTGGGGTTGGTGAATCGACAAGGTGACGCCTATGCGAATTGGAACCAAACTTGTAGACAAACTGTTAGTTTGTTGGCCAACAAGCCTGGGGCTGGTGAATCGACAAGGTGACGCCTATGCGAATTGGAACCAAACTTGTAGACAAACTGTTAGTTTGTTAGCCAACAAGCCTGGGGCTGGTGAATCGACAAGGTGACGCCTATGCGAATTGGAACCAAACTTGTAACAAGGAGCCAACTTGTAGATTTGGTTTACAGTGTTCTTGCCAGTTTTCAATAGTTATGACCGCATTTTCAGCTGCTTTCCGGAACACGAGTCTGCTGTCGTGCGAGGGTCGTTCAAAACGCCGTTAGTCTCGCATGGTTTCGTCCTTCAAAAATTTTAGCCACCGTTTTTATGAGATGATCATCATGTTGCGCTCATCCTCGCCGACACTTAGCCATGTATCATTTCCGACTTAACCATTCTCATTACTCCTGAAACAGAGAGTTTCACAACATACCCGACTTTGCAGCCTACATTTTCGTGCCTGACCCATGGTCAGAGGTGAACCCTTTTTGTGAGCTCATGAAGGGTCGAATGCACTTGAAAACAATGAGACTGCTTGAGGAGGGTTGTCACCAATGCCCATGCAAAATTTCGACTGTTAATTTCTTGTTGATTCAGAATTATTGACAAAAAAGCATGGCTGGTACCTGTGAACGAACTTTTGAGACACCCTGTATGCACCAAAGACGGGACTTCAGGTTGTCCTTGTACATACATTGAGGTCATCATGTCGAGGAGGTTGATGCCACCTGCGAACTTGCACTCTGACGATAGCTGGCATTGATATTTCGATATGCGTCTTCGTTTTTCTGTCCCAGCGCTTAGCTGGATTGTACCGACGTAGGACAGCAGGTTTACTACCCGGTCGTCGTAAATACCATCTGACAGTCACGCAGTTGCTGGTCTCTTCCACGCGGTAGTCACATGAATCATGTCCTTCGCTCTTGAGAATCTTGTCGTCCTTCATGACGCACCCTTTCAGACGATTTCCCCGGACGGTGCCCACGCAGAGCATTCCGCGTCCTTGAGTTCTTCGTCAACCGGGACGGATGAGAAGTAGTTGTTCGCGAACAGCTTGTGGCTCACCCCGGGTGGAAGCGTGCTGCAGCCAGTCTCATGACCAAATCTGCTGTCACCCCCAGGTCATGGAAACGAGGGCCCCATGTCCCCTGCGTGAAGATCAAAGTAATAGAAGATGCTAACTTCACTCTTCCCCACATCTTGAAACCCCACTTCGGCTATGCAGGCATATGGTTACGGAGCGAGCGAAGCGAGCGCAGTCTTTCCTTAGATTAACGGAAAGTTCTGAGTATGAGCGGCCGGCCGGCCGACGCTTTTGCGAGACTTATATCTCAGCAACCACTTGACCGATTTACATGCGGTAATATTTGTATAGGGTAGCTTCATTCCTTCTACCAGGTATTGGACTATTCCCGATGCATGTGGGTGACCCCTTATGCACGTGCCACGTGCAAAACGAAGAGGTGTCAGTTTTATAATTGTTGCAATATCTCGGTAACTACGTGGCCGATTGCGCTGAAAGTTGGCATGTACGAGTAGGTAGGCACCGACTAGGCACTGCATATCCATGTGCCAGAGTTGGGGTGCTGCTGCACGTGCGCACGTGCAGGGGTCGTTTCCAGATATCGAGAACGGCTGAACCGATGGCGCTCAAATTTGGTACACGGTATAGGGACCAGTTAGTAGGGTGCCGTGCACAAGTCAGTTGGGACCCATTTTGCACGTGCGCACGTGCAGGGTGCCGCTTCCAGATCTCGAGAACGGCAGGGCCTATTGTGCTCAAATTTGGCACATCGCTAGAGACCGGTTAGTAGGGTGCCGTGCACAAGTCAGTTAGAGGTACCCCCTCGAAATTTCGCACGTGCAAGGCTCACCCTCTCGCTCGCTCCGTTACTCGCCCCAAAAGGCGTCATACTGGTTACACTTTCATATAAGATCGACCTTTGAAGCCCACCACATCTCATCGATGGCGGATAATCTTCGGGTAATGTTACGAGTAGAAGACTCCTCTCCCTTGTCATCGAAATATGACCGGTTAGAAATAAGAATATGTTCCTTGCACGTTGCACCTTCTAATTGAATTTAAAAACTTGTTTTGGTATTCTTTACATAGGTGCCAGAAAAACATATACTGACTAGAAGTGTTAATATTTGTTTTAATGATGTCAATTACGGAAAATCGGAATACCGATAGCAAACCAAATACCAACCAAAACCACGGGAAAATACCGAAACCAAACCAACTTGGGAAACTCAGGGAAATACCAACTTTTTACAGACTTCTTAGTCTCTTATACATTAGTGAGGGCTTATCCCGCGCCCCGCTGGGGGGGGGGCAGAATCTGCCCCCTCCCGTTTTTCGCCAATAACTTCTAAACACGTTACGCCAGCGACGTCAAACTTTCAGTACCTTATCATACATCAATTTGACACGTTCCCTGAAAATTTGAATGAAATCCTTCGAAATTTTTTGAGAAATTGACGTTTTAGTGACGTCATGTTGCCCTTTTTGCCTAAAAAACGGCAAAATTTCAAACGCCGCTAACATCTTTATTTTTAAAGGAATCAAGACGTAACAAAAATTTTATACGTGATTCTACTACTTTTTCTATCAAATGGCTATCTCGGTTTTTTGAAAATTTTGGATTTTGGCCCAAATTTTTTTCTAAAAAAAAACTGACTTTTTTAGGGAAAATAGTTATAAAATCTCAAAATTTTAGTGTATCAAAAAACCGGAATATATATAAGAGAAGTGGTCAATGTGCACCTACATACCAGTTTTTAAAAGAATCTGTTAAAAAATGTGGGAGTTATTCAAAATTTTATGACGTCACGACACACAAAATTTTTGAAAAAAATCATTTTTTGGAAGTTCTAGACCTCGCATGGAAACAAAAATAGCATCATTCGATTCGTCGTGAAAAACTGCATCAGATAGACACCTTTTCAGGCCTTAACAACTAACTTCGAAATTTGACCTCACTTGACCTGACCTTGACCTGACCTCGACCTGAAATTCATCCCGAGGTGGTCCATATCACTTATTGAGTGTGCCTATTGAATTCTATGAGTAAAATGACCCATAAAACATGCGTCGCACATGCCTTTTTCCATATTTTGTTTTTGGTGACCTGACCTGACCTGACCTGACCTTGACCTTGACCTTTGAATGACATTGTGTGCAACGAATATTGTCTTGGTAGTCTGAACACGTTTTGGGCAATCAGTCTCAGTCCATTCTTTGGCAACTACGGTGCAAGGCCGATACTGTAGAAACTTGCATTTTGTACCCTTGACCTGACCTTAACCTGACCTCTGACCTACTTAAGCAAAACAATTTGGGCTCTTAAGATCCGCCTTGTTGAGAGCTTTCGATTGCCGTTTTCCCCGTCTTTCTACGACCATCGGTTCGGAAGTTAGACAGGGGGGGCAGAATCTGCCCCCCCCCCAGCAGAGCGCGTATGGCTGAATAGCCCAGCGGGGCGCGGGTTATAATACCAACAAAATACCAAACACATTACGATTGAAATACCAGATACCAAGTTGGTATCGGTTTGGTATCGGTATACCAAAAAGTTGGTATCCGATTGACGTCTCGAAGTTGTTTATTCATGAAGATATTTGTCATTGTTTACTCAACTCACTGCACTATATTTGTCTAAGCAGATTAAGTTAACAATCCTCTGAATAGTTGGACGTTCTGATGGGCTGTTCTGTTAGCTCATAAGATTTACACTTTCCCCTACAGCCAACCGTCCAGTGTTTGGTGCGGCGCAAGAGGTCCATACGTTAGCAATAAGCACCTGCTTCTCTGCTGGTTATAGATAGGTGCCAACTGAGAGGCTCCCGTGCACGTGACGAAAGCACCACGCTGAGCGCCCATTCATCCTCCCTGTGACGAGCAGAGCGGCTGTGCCTCGTCCCGAAACGGCGACACTCAGCCGTCGAACCCTCACGATGGGGGAGGTGGTGATGAGCGGTGGGTGGCGGGCGATGGGTGGCGGGCGGTGTATGATGCGCGTGCGGTGGGGAGCAGCGCCAGCGGCCGGCGACTGCCCCGTCAGCCGGGCGGGTCGCCCATCCTCCATCCATTACCACGGTCCGGCATCATAACAGGCCGCCGCCGGAATGCAGCCCTCGTATGATGGACGAGCGCGCTGGCAGCTCGGCGCGGCTATAAGCGGGTGGGACGCGCCGCGACTGCCCCCTCCCCGCCGGCCCCGCCCCCGCCGCCCGACCCCTCCCTGCTACCGCTCAGTTGCGTGTGAGCAGAACACTAATTGGACAACGCTTTAGTTGATGACGTCGTGAATAACGTGAACGTGCTTATCAAGAGCAAGAGGTGTGGATCTGACTTGGTAATGAGATCGTGCGTTCTGGCAGCCATCCAGTATGTCAAAGCAAACCATTAATCCAATTTATCAAATTCACATCCGCGACTCGTGCTTCTAGTTATATTTGCTTTTGGCACATTTCTTCCGGAGGACAAACGTGTTTCCATTTTTGCCATGGTTATGAACAGAGGGTTTAATTGCAACTTTTCTAGCAAGGGTCGCTGGTCAATGTGGTCAGCCTATCTGCAGGTGAAGTCCGATCGATCATGCGCGCCATGTGTGCGTGTCTGCGGCCGACTGACTCAGCTCGGTGAACGGCCTGCCGTGCACTGCTCCTTCCTTTGTTGCAGACTTCCTGTCTCAGCGGCGGATCAGCGTCTGTCTACTGACTAGTGTCTACTGACAGCACGCCCCGCCGTGGATGCCGAGACGCTCGTCTTCCGCCTTTAATCACACCGGCCCACTGTGAACCATTCATACCGAACCGACCGCGATGGCGGTGAGAGTGAACTGCGTATACAGCTCGGAATTCAACCACCACGCAGCGTGATCGGAGGCTTTGTGTGCAGCATATCTCGACCACACCGCTGAGCGCTAAACTCAACCATCATATAAACCAAACCAAACCAAATCAAACTATAGCAGCGCTAGATGTCAAAACATTCGAGTCTAGTCCAATGACAAGGAAAGGCTGTCGAATTCCTGCCCCTGCCAAACCTAAAGCTGCGGAACGGTTTGCCAACTTCCGTCGATTCAGCACGTGCGGAGTGTTCGCCGTAACCGCTCGCAGCACCACCGGTGAGTCGGTCTGTTTGACCGGCATCTGTGGGCGCCCCGCCGGAAAACCGCGACCGCAGCGCGCAACAGCCGCGACGCAACCGCTTCGCTTCGACGTCTACTGATCGGAGATCGTGTCGGAACGGCGTCATACAGCGGCATCTGAGAGCTCGACGCGACGGTGTGAACCGCACTCAGTTCGGCAATGGAACTGCTCGGGCCTGGCGGACCGGTCTGAACCCGACAGAGCGCTCTGGGTGCACCGCCACAGAGGGAGTACAAACTGCCGGCTGCTGGTGAGCGGTGACACGGCCGCCGCTGACCGCAGACCAGGGCGGCAACAGGCGGCTGCAGGCCACCCGCTCCACCGGTTACCCCATCCCGCCACCACGCAACTGAGAGCGGTGTTGTGTGACCGCCCGGCGGTGTCATGCGCCGAAATTGTGGTTTATTGCTTTTATTGGGTCAACATTCCGTCTGTGCAACACCTAATATGCATGCAATTCTCACGGAATCGCAACACGAGATTACATATTCAAATAATAGAGCCACATCATCTGTCGAAATAACTATAGCTGCTGTCAGGGGTGTGGGAAGTGCAGACTGGTGAAAGACATCCTCTCGTGCCTTCATCACATACCGTGAGCTGATATGGTTGCCACAGGCTGTGATTTTCGCCAGTGCGTTCCGTTGCAGCTCACTAATGTGTCGGTGCACTGCCACGTCACGGAGTGCAGACCGCCGGGCTGACGGGCGGGTCCGAGTGGCGCCGGGCTGCCCTGAGAGGCGTGCCATTGCCATGACTGGGCGCTGCAGGCGACTGCGAGACGGCGCCCCTGGTAACGGCCGCTGCACCCCGCCGGCAGACCCCGGCTCCATGTGGTGACATACCAGGGGCGGGGCGGGGGGGGGGGGGGGTACTCGGGACGGGAGACGTCACTGGGCGTCACTGGGCACACACGGCGTCACTGGGCGTCATAGGGGACCAGTCAGCGTCACTGAACGTCACTTATGCTACGTCACATTCGCACAACGTTACACGGCTAGTGGCACTGAGGCCCATATTCAACGGCGTCGGGCCTTGCACTTTACAGCGTTACGCACCCACTGAAAATAAATTAACACTCGCGTGCCGGTGACACGAAAAAAAGCACCAATGAGAGGCGTTTTGGTAGGGTGTAACACAACTCAACTGTGTAACTGTGGGGTGTAACGCCGAAGAATGGTGCAATTACTCGGTGTTCAAAATCAACACCGACAATTAACACCAATGCCACCTCAGACCAACCGACGCTACGGATAAATAACACCACCATTTGGTGTCAACACCCCGTGACAGAGACGTTATATCGCATACGCCACACAATGGTGTAGCTCCCAGTTCATTGATCTCTAAACGGTGTTACTAGCACCGTTACCATGGATCGGATATGGCCTTGGATTCAAGGTCAGCCGGCCGCCGGCCAGCGCGAGCGGCTGCGCGTGCACATGCGTAAATTCAAATGAACGGCGGCGTGTTGATTCGCGCTTCAGTTTGAGTCGAGTGATGCGGGGCTGTGTGGAGACTGGAGGTGGTGTGAGATTACAGGGCTGCGGAGTAGGAGTCGGAGTCGGAGTCGGAGTCGGTCGGAGTCGACAGTTGTGACCGGAGTCGGAGTCGGAGTCGGAGTCACCGAAAATCTGTCGACTCCGCAGCCCTGCTAGGTCTGCGGAGTCGGAGTCGGGAGTTGGAGTCAGTCGGAGTCGACAATTCTGCCCGGAGTCGGAGTCGGAGTCGGAGCTGGTTTTTGAAAGCCGGAGTCGGAGTCGGAGTCGGAGTCGGAGTCGCCGAAAATCCATCGACTCTGCAGCCCTGTGTGAGATAAATAAGTGATAAATAAGTGTGATAAATAAGTGTGATAAATAAGTGTGATAAATAAGTGTGAGATAAATGTCTGGTCTGGTATGTTGTCAGCAGAGTCCGGTGACCACCCGTGCACTTGAGAAAGCGCCACTCACAGTTGCCGCAATTTTTGTTAATAACATTTGTTTATTGCTCGTCTCGGACGTTACAAAATAAATTGTCTTTATTTAAGGAATGCTTTGCTTTGTATGGGGTCTAGGCAAGCCACAGTACCTATACCCATATGGACTTGTCACATATGTTCACACAGACCCATGCACACGTATATTATATATATATATATATATATATATATATATATATATATATATATATATATATATATATATATTAATTCATCGAGCTGCAGCTACACCAAAGACCGGTGTATCTCCTTCACAACACCGGAAGAGGGTGTACCCAATTGGCTACTAACACCACACATTGGTGTAAGGGTATTTGTTTTGTACCCATAAAGAAGGTGCAAATTAATGGTGTAGCACCTTTTTATGGTGTAAAGACGTCGTGTAGCACCACAAACTGGTGTACTTACAGTGATTTAACGCCATACGCCAGTGTATGTGCCTGGTGTTACACCAGGATTCAGTGTATGCTTACACCAAAGCTTGGTGTTGAAACTACACCGGTGCAGGTGCTCAAAAACGGTGGGGTGTAAACATTTCCAAAAAAGGTGTAAACACCAGGAGCGGGTGTGAATTTATTTTCAGTGGCAGCGTTACGCGCCCATCGTCACGGGCTCCATCCAGCGTTACTCGTTCCCGGTCGGCGGATATGTGTCATTGAGTACGATTAGCGTCATTTCGCCTGTCTCGAAGACTGCCGATCGCCGGCGCCGCAGACTGTCATAATGAGCGTCTGCCGCCGCCGCCACCGCCGCCGTCCAGGGGCGTCCACATGGGTTGACACTGACCAGGGTGACAGAGGCATGGATTCGCCACGGGAGTGACGCCCCGCTGTCGCCAATCAATGTTGCAGACCGTCTCAGCGATTCAGGCCAGCACGCCCGAACAGCGGCGTCGAGATGCCATTCAGAGGTGACGGGGTTCGACATTTGACAGCGCTCGTCCCTGGAGACTATTAGGTCTGTAATTTCCAGGCCAGAGTTCAGCCAGAGAGCTAAATGTGTCGTAAATGTGTTCAATAGATCAGTTAAAGAACATTCGGCTGCAGTCACAAAGGACATTTTTTTAGCAAACTATTCGACAGTGAAATAATTGCATAAGCGAAGCACTGTTGAGCTGCTACAAACGAGTCAGTTCAACAGTGACTGAATGTAGATCAGCGTGGGTATTTCCATTTCTAACTATGCACAACATGACGTTAGAGTATGTTGCAGTCAAACGCAGCAACAATTGTGCCATGAGAGGGCGCAGGCAGTCAGTTCGAATAATATTGCAGCGCAATCCGCTAATAATAATCTCCCTGTTGGGGGATGCTGTGCCGCAATGCTTCAGTGGGCTGGTAGACTGCGCCGCAATACATTGGTCTGCCTGGTGTGTGCTGTGCTGCATCCTAAAGCAAACCATATACCGTTTCTCGCATATGATAAGTCTGTCCCTTGATAAGTCCTCCATTTCGGAGCTGATGTACTGCATAACTACTCATCAGCCTTGAAAAATAAACGTTATTTTACGTTTTCTCATACATGTTTCGGACTTTTCTAGAAATGCATGAATACCAGAGTTCGGTATCGAACAAATAAAGTCATGTAAACCGAATTTTGGGAGCATCCTAACAATCAACGTCGAGAGTTTCATGTAGAATTGTGTTAGGAATTGTCTTGAGCACACACTGGATCGTTTCAGTCGCGCGGCCATGAGTCACCCTCTCCTCGCTTTTGCAGACCCGTGTGCGGAGTCACGGAATGTCGCCAGCCAGCCCAGCCCCCGTGACGGGACCGCAGAATACCGTGAGCTCGCGGAGGGCTCGCCAGGCCGCAGCTTCCGCCGTCGTGAGGGCGCCGCGCCGGAAGCGCCGCAGCACCGGCCGCGCTGACTACCCCGTGCAAACACGCGCCGCCACAAAGGGGTATTTCAGCGGGCGCCGCCGCGGCGATGACAGCCAGCCTGTAATCCAGCCCCAGCGGAATGTTTTGGCGCATTGATTACGTCGTGTTCCACAGCGGTGTTACGGTACTAACATCAAAGCTGGACGCGGGCCTGCCGGAATCGTTTCAACGTGACGTCTCATTAGCGTATGTCGGGATGTAGATCTCCGATAAAATCGCCTGGTATTTACTGGGGAGAGGCGGGGAGGGGAGCTCGTGACTTCCAAACACTCCCAGATAGCTGGAGGGAGGGGAGGAGCACCCAGCAGAGTTAATCTCCCGGCATTCGGCGCATCCTGACTTAAATAGTCCATTAGCGCCTGGGAGTGTGCCGTGCTAATCCGTCGCGCATTAGACGCGGACATTTAGGCGGATAAATCATCAAATGTGCCGTCAACTAACCGATAAGCAGCCATACCAGCCATGATAAACGGCTCCCGATAACTGCGGCAACACGATCCTTTTTATTGGTATTGGCAACTGGCAAGCAATTAAGATCATGTCATTAAAAAATAGCAAAAGAAAATGCAAATGAAATCTCGTACAGACCTTACAGACAGTAAAGAGCATAGAATTTATCTAAGGTCGTAAATTATTGGATGATTTAGGCAGTGTGCGACGATGTAGAACTCGGCGGTTGATGTTTTATAGGTACCCACCCAGCCTGCAGCTAGAAGATACTTAGAAAGACGAAGACATCAGCCAATATAGCCCAACCGCCACGGTGAAGGCCGGGCCAGTCAGTCACCGGCAGATTCTTCAGCTGCATTTGGATTCCCTCCCCCCCTGAGTCGGAGACCCCCCCCCGGACTGGGAGCCGCGCCCCGCTGCGGTCACTAGCTGCTCGACAGGGCAGGACAGCCGGTCTCATGTCTCTGGAACATCTCCGACCTTTTTGCCGGCGCGGCTTATCGAGGTGGTTCGCTGCTGCAGCGATGGGCAGGGTGGAGTCGCCGTGGTCGTCGTGGCTCCGCCCGCCCGGCTGTCTGTGGGGAGACTGCCGCCGGGTGGGTGTTCTCTGAGTGGCAGACCGCCGGGTGAGTGTCCTCTCTGAGTGTCAGACCGCCGGGTGAGTGTCCTCTGAGTGCCTGACCAGACAGTCGGGGATGTATTTTCTTTGATTTCTCTGACATCCCAATTCTGGTGGTCGGATAGCCTCTAACGACAGGCAAATACCTCAATTGTTTGAAGCACAGACAGCGAAAAGCGTCGTAAGAAACGATTTCCCAAAGCTGCTTCACATCCCGAGTGACTATTGGCATTTGATGTTTTTTTCAAAGCATGTTTGTTGAGTGTTGACATGGGACTGTCTTCAGTTGTTGTTTGGTATGTTGACTTTTGCGCATCGTAATATTGTGCTCTCTACCCTGCATGGCTGTCTGCCGCCTTATTCAGCAGCCATGCAACCCCATTCCACACCGCTGCCGCCATAATAGCAGCTTCCGGTCAGCATCACTCACGGTTCGGCTGCACCAGTGACCCACAGGTCACCCGACATGTGACCGGTCCACGGTGTCCACGGTGGACCGCAGCAGTGACCCAGTGCCCCGCGGCCGGCGGCAGACGGTCGGGTCACTGACCCCCCGCCGCGAGCCGCCGCGGGGTCGGCCGGGTCACGACCCCAATCATAGCGCCAGCTGCTGAGACGCGACAGAGGCGGGGCGCGCAGGGTTAGGGAGGGAGAGGGGAGGGGTGCTGTCAGGGAGACGAGATTTGTTTGGCTCCGTCAGAAGCTGCGAGTTACATCAAACTGTAAGCGTTGCATGGGATAAACACGGCACACGACGAAATGATGCACAGCAGTCGTTAGGTGTGATAAAGAACCTCGAAAGAATGTGCGACCAATTTTAACAGATCGGTCCAAGCTCCAACATCAGGTCACACGTGCCTCTCTCGCAAGAAAGCAGGCAGGAACGCGTCTTTTCTTTGTTTTGATTGGCCTTATTATGCTTTTCGTGAACTATTTGAAGTAGCCTAAGCTCGAAGGAAAACTGTTCGTCGTTTAGATCACAGAAATGGATAAAGTGACAACGAAATAAACCATAGATATGCGACAAAAGAAAGCGATTCCAACTTCAATTCATTATTGGTTTGTGTTGTGCTGTGCCTAACATAGGTAAAACTACAACACTCGACAAAGAAAAAAAAGAACAGTCCTTACCAAGTCTCAGTCACAGTCTCATTGATTTCATATCATGAAATCATGTGCGCACTTGAACTACCTATATCAATATTGGTATCTAACTGAGCTATACGAATCGATAGCTAGGTTTGTAATACGACTCATACTACCGGAAGTCGTGAGATGATGTTTTTCGTACTCCAGCGTAGATGGGTAGCCATTCGGCTTCCACGGTTGACAGTGATGACATCAGTCATCTTTTGCAAGCTCGTTAAAGAATTGGGCTGTACGGGGACACGAACCCCGGGCCTTTGGATTAGCGCCCCAATGCACACAGCCGCTATTTGAGTTCGGAAGTGGCCAAAATGCGATAATTCGTTAACCAGTTGACATTTTGCCAAGGAATTTTTACTGTATGTGAAGTCAACCGTAAGGTCACATATGGGAACGTATGAGCATCCATGCTGATACATCATTGCCGTAAAAATATCTTTGCTTGTAATCCGCGGATGACGGGTATATCCCATAACGTGGGTGACTCGGGAGGGGATTCTGCATAGCTTCCCTGCTGTCTTCGAAACTACTCGTTCAATACTAAAAGCTCAAACGGCTTCTGAAAGGAATAGCTGACAAACGAAACCTAACTTTGTCACAAAAGCTCATGGAAAGGTCATGGGTCACAAAAGGTCATGGAAAAGGTCATGGAAGGAAGTGTATACATTTTTAGGTCATGCAACACATCTTTAATGGTCCATTTCGGCAAAAGCATCGAAAAATGATGTCATCTGGGTCGTCCGATTCGAAACTATTTCCATTCGACAAATAAAGGTCAGGTCAAAAAGGCCAAATTTTGAAGTTGAACATTCTCAACAAAAAAGATTGCATCGGATGCAATTTGAGCTCTGGGAACACGATGATGCTCTTCGTTTTGGTTTTCGATGTCAAGAACGTACTGAAATTGCCTTTGCAATATCGAAAATTGTGATTAACCGACTACGGTAAAATGCAAAAGCCGATAACATTGCCATTTCTAAAGATATCTGACTGAAACTTTCCAAAAGCAATGCAAATGTTACATACAAAAGCCAATAAGGTTCATTCTGGTCGATGGCTGCTCCCCAAAACTCTGAATGTTATCAACCATATCGGACATTCTTACGATGTTCTGTTGGCTGGATGTCTTTGCTTTATTGAATTTGATCAGACTACATTCAGTTAAGACGACGTACATTTATTGGTCACCAGAAAGTATACTCACAAGTCAATCGACAATTGACAACCAACAAATGCAATCGACACGAGCGTCGAGCACCCCTCAGCACAAGCAACTGCGGGGCGGCGATTAGACGGACCGCGCTCCTCTCTCGCAGCTGATTGGTCAGCTGCCGAACCGCACGGACGTCAGCTGCACGGCCGCCGCCCGGCCGACCTGACCGGGGTCGGCCGGGCGGCGACCTAGCGTCACTAGAACTGCAATAACTTTTGCCGGCAGTGTGATGCCGACCTAATTTTTTCAGCAAATGAATAACAATTGTACGGTATATGTTATGGACGTTGTCTCGATGTGAAGCACGCTGTGCGTTTTTTGGTAGGCCTATGTAAATATTGAAATCCTCAAGCCCTTCTGCTTTGTGCAAGTGTGCAGCAATTAGCTTACAATAACTGAGTGGGAAGTTTTTAGATGCACTTTTGTTACCAATGGATTCCGCACATTTTCCCCTTTCAGCTGATACCTTACTTACGCATTTTCAAGCAAAGAATATGACAGGAGACTCGTCAACATTTACATGAAAATCGCAGCAAAAGTTCGGTCTCACGGAGCAAAACAAAACGGCGTACTTTGGGAGCCCACCAATCTGTACCAGAATAAGTAATATTTTTTCTGGATGATATTTTAAACAGTCTGATCAATTTACGACCAGAAAATGTGAGAAAATCACGCTTTAAAATTTGTCAAAAATGAGGGTATTGGCCACTTCTAAACCCGGATAGCGGCTGTGTGCAATGCTCTACCTCTGAGCTCTCACGCTCTCAGTCCCGGATAAAAACAACACCTAAGAATGATACCGGAAGTCGCAACTTTACTAATTCGTCGATGATGTACTAATACACCGGATGGATCGGCGCCATAAGTGAAAGTGAAGAGTTTCCGCACAGTCACATAGTTCCTTCAAAGGTAATCGCCTTAGTTTAGAAACGACCCTTCTAGCTCGACACTCGACAATTGACTGACCTCAGTTTCAATCTCGGTTGTTGTCGTGTATCTATTTGTGTCAGCATATTCCTGGAAAATCGCTCAGCGGTGTGTATGAAAATGAATATGATTGCGGGGCAGTCTTCACGAGAACACGAGTTCACCAAAGCTGAGCTCGCCCTTCGACTTGCTTCTCCGCAGGCACGCATGGCATGCATCGCTGCAAGTGTTTCCCCCTAGCTCGTCGGCCGTGTTTCCCGAAACATAGCAGGATCCCGCCGCTGTCATAAAGCATCTCTGGTAGTGGTCCCCATTCCCAGTAAAGCCCTGTTCATATGTCAGTTTCATCAGAGGTGGTCCACAATCATTTACCTATAAATCACAACCCAGGTAAATCACATACATACCTCACCCTGCACCCTCGGAACAGAGCTTTTCGCGGGAGCTGGGAGCGGAGGAGCTGCACCAGCCCTGTCGACAGCCCCTCACGGAGCAGTTGCATTCCTCGGACATGGCCCGACCCCTCCCTGTCACGGGTGGCACGAAGTGGCCGGGTTTCCTGGACCGAGCTCCGTGCAGGTCTGCTTCATGAGTCGGCACGGCGCCGGCTTTGTTCGCGGTGGTGTAAACCCAACCACGCGTGGCCGTTCAACGCGTGACCGCCGAGTTCCCCTTTCTGGTCCCCAGTCCCCAGATTTATCCCCCGGCCGCATGAGCCGACTTGATTAGCTAATGCGAAACTGACCGTCCGCATTCACGGAACACACATGACACACCAAATTCCGACCGGTGAATTATCTTTTGGGGCTCCCCAGATTCATTGCCACGTAAAATTATGACATAATGCCAGGAACAGAAACAAAGCACCCCGCATGCTAGCTGTGAACAGAAACAAAGCACCCCACATGCTAACTGTCGCGCTTTATATATGACACAACATCCGCCTCGGAAGCATGGTGCATGAGCTCATTGTCGAACGTTCTCAGACAACTGCAGATCTCACATCTGATCCAGTGACGTAACCCATCTCCAGTGACGTCATTAAACAACAAACAACCAGCGGCGAGTGGGGTCACGCTGATTGGGTTGTCAGTCACAGCGGCGGAGACCGGCGGGTGTCCCACGGTGCCGGAGCGGCCGGTGGGGGTGTCCCGGGGGGGGGGGGGGGGTCAGAGCAGGTCACCGGGTCAGCCTCATTATCACCCGGTGATGAGATCCCCAGACCACCGGTCCGGCGCAGAGCGGAGATCCGATCACCGATGAGGGGCTCCGGTGACACGGGTCGGGTGGACGCATCACCGGATGTCGTGAGCAGATAACTGACTCGAACCCACGGAGCTGTGCTTTGACGCTGGGCTGCGGTCATCTCCACATCAGCAGTGTGTTTCGTCATCGTAAAAAGCTTAGTTTAGACAAAATAATAGTCGAACAGTTAGGTACCCTATCCCGTTCCTCCAAGCTTGAACGGGAATCTTGGAGTTGGAGCGCAAACCATAGGTGTTGTGGCCGCGTGTTTCTTTTTTCCAACCAAAGGAAGGCGCTATACCCGAAGATGCTTCTTGGTAAACAAACCAAACAAAAACAAACATAACCTAACCTCACCTGACCTAACCTACAACCTACAAACCTACAACCTAACCTACAACCTAACCTACAGACCTACAACCTACAAACCTACAACCTACAAACCTACAACTTAACCTACAACGCGCCAAAAAGTTCGGCCGGCGGCGGGGATCGAACCCTAGTTATCATATCACGAGGCGAGTGTGCTCACCACTTCACCACGCAGCTAGCTGGCCGGTGAGAGGTGTAAGTCACTTTTCAATGACGCAATGGGATATTCTCCGTATAGCGCCTTCCTTTGGGTGGAAAAAAGAATTACGCGTTGTGGCCAGTGCATCAGTCCTCTGGCGGCGTTGTTAGTGGAACACAATGGAGCACACGTTCTCCATAAAGTAGGACAGTTACAGTCGACACTATAGCTCGCAATATGCACGGATTTAAGGCCGCACTCAGCGCCCACTAATTTGAGGTCATGATAAAAGCAACTGGCTAAAAGAAGCTAAAGGTAAGCGGCTGGCGCCACTGATTTTATCAATCTAGCAATCATCAGACGGTCGTCAAGTTAGATGTAAGTGAATCCTAATCTATAATCTAAGATTCGGAATCAGGTGAGCCCCTACGATTTGGACCAAACTTGGTCAGTGGATAGTACGTAACGTCCTGATTACGATGCACCCAAAATCTAAGCTCGGCCCGCCATATTCACGAAGTTACGGATGTTTGAATTTCAAGGTCATTCGGGAGAGCCCCTACGATTTCCGTCAAAATTTGTGTACGGACACTCTAGATGCTCCTCATTACGAATATCACAAAATTTAAGCTCGGCCCGCTATATTTACGAAGTTACGAAGGCTTGAATTTCAAGGTCATTTGGGTGAGCCCCTGCGATTTCCGTCAAAATTGGTATACGGACATATTACATCCTCCTCATTACAAATATCATAAAAGTTAAGCTCGGCCCGCCATATTTTTCAAGTTACGGATAAACAAAGTTACGGAATTTCAAGGTCATTCGTAGAGCCCCTCCGATTTTCGTCAAAATTTGTATGCGGACACATTACATGCTCCTCATTACGAATATCGTAAAAGCTAAGCTCGGCCCGCACTATTTTAAAAGTTAATGAGGTTTGAAACTCACTGAAATTCAAACCTCAATAACTTTTGAAATAGTGCGGGCCGAGCTTAGCTTTTACGATATTCGTAGTGAGGAGCATGTAATGTGTCCGCATACAAATTTTGACGAAAATCGGAGGGGCTCTCCGAATGACCTTGAAATTCTGTAACTTTGTTAATCCGTAACTTCAAAAATATGGCGGGCCGAGCTTAACTTTTATGATATTTGTAATGAGGAGGATGTAATATGTCCGTATACCAATTTTGACGGAAATCGCAGGGGCTCACCCAAATGACCTTGAAATTCAAGCCTCCGTAACTTCGTAAATATGGTGGGCCGAGCTTAAATTTTGTGATATTCGTAATGAGGAGCATCTAGAGTGTCCGTACACAAATTTTGACGGAAATCGTAGGGGCTCTCCCGAATGACCTTGAAATTCAAACATCCGTAACTTCGTAAATATGGCGGGCCGAGCTTAGATTTTGGGTGCATCGTAATCAGGACGTTACGTACTATCCACTGACCAAGTTTGGTCCAAATCGTAGGGGCTCACCTGATTCCGAATCTTAGATTATAGATTAGGATTCACTTACATCTAACTTGACGACCGTAATTATCAGCCGTACACTACAGCTGCCCTTTACCACTGCCATAGTTCCAGTTCAGAGCAGCGGTTCATGATCAGCCCGATTGGCACACCAGAACATCCCTGCTCCCAAACACACACATTTCACGGCTGATCCAGCGATCACGACAGTCTCCGTCAAAACCACCGATTCGTGCTGATTGTATCGAACATAGCCCCTCCCGGCCATCGGGCCATCTCCAGAACAGCGGCCTAATCCGGCTCCCAGAAGCGGGCCGGGTGCGCGCCGATCGGTCACCATGTTGACACGGTCCGCGGAAGCCGGATCCACCGCCTGAAAAATAGCACTGCAGCTGCCGTGGCTGCACTGTGCGCTCTGTCAGAGGTGATGGCTGTGTCTGGGCCGCCGCCCAGAACAGGACAGCATCATGGCACGCTCCATGAGGTCCGGCTCAGGGCGCGTCGATGACTTAGTTTTGTTTTTCAGACGAGCTGAACGTGCCACCCCCACCCCTCATCGTAGGAATTATGTGGGACCTGAAGCCGAAAGCTCTACAATGTTGGCGGTATGAAAGGAAGGGACATTCGTGTTCATTTGTTGCAATCATTTGCGTGTTTTTTGTATGCCAGACATTCAAGATATATTTAAAAAGCAATTCATAATACCCTTCCCTCATAATGGATGCTAAGTCTTATCTTTTATACGAAAGAAACATATTTGATTGTCCATAAAACAAAGTGAAAGATTGCGTTAACCTAGCACATCATTGCTACAATCGCAGCACGTCTTTAAGATTAAATAGCTTTCATTGTCATTGCGCTGCATTCAGTAAAACATGCCTTTTCAGCCCACTGAGATCCATTAGACACGTGCACCATTTAATGATATCACACAATGGGCTTCGTGATGATTACACTTTTTGTTTCCCTGAGTTATGCACAGCACACACCGTTTATCCGCTTACTTTTCCTTTTGTTTGATGTAAACGATAAGGTAAATAGAGCATTATCATCAGTACTGTCGCAATCGTTTTCACCTGTACTTCTAAAGATGGTAAATGTCCCTCATTTAGACATTGATTGCCTTTTCAAATGGGTTACTTCTGTGCAATGCACCTGAAGGCTGAAGCACTGTTCTACTCACATGTAGGCATCATTGACCTAGAATAAGCAATTTTTATCCAAATCAGCCATGCTTGTTTCCATAATTACATCCCTAAACTCATAGTTAACCCCCAAATTATGTGCTTAATTATTCGAAAAAGACAACAATCCAGATCGCAGTTGTGACTGTCATTCTGTAAACACGCGCCACTGCGCTGTAAGTTGGTGGCCGCCTTCCCTCCACTGATGTCACTCCGTGTTATCGGTCCATCTCAGACGGTGGCGGCGCATTCACAGTGCCTCGCAGGCTTCCGGTGCAGACAGCCATGCGGTGTTACCTGCACCTGTTGGCTGCTTACACATGGCGGACTGGACCGCTACTCAATTGCCTGCACGCCGGGGACACTGAGTGCAGAACACGGTCCTGTCCTATGGGACTCAGCAAAGTGACCGGCCAGCCTGGCAGAGTGACCGGTCACCAGCTGGCCTGGCACAGTGACCGGTCACCGGGACTCGTGCAGCGTGGTCGCACAGGTCACAGCAGGGCGGACACTATTGGTGACGGGGTGGGGCCGACACGACCAGCTAACCCGACCGCTGCCCCACAGACCTGTTACGTGGCCGGCCGGTTACGTGCCGTTTCCTGTGGCCGATTACATTATTTATGCAAATGCTGGGCGCGTCACATACTGGTGATCACCTGGTGATGAACTGCGGGCCTCTCCGCCGGAACATGACACCCGGTACCCGCCGTGCACGCTCTACTTAGTGTGGTAGCTCATTGGTGTATCACCTTGTTCTGCACGTCATTATCGTGCATGAAGTAGGACAAATATTTACTTTAATGAAAAACAATATCAAATTCTTATCTGTATTCAATGTAAACGCGTTTCGATTATTTCTTTATCAATACATTGATACAATACAGATAATGAAAACACACGATTCAATGTGGGTGAACGCGAGCGATGAGATTGATATTTCAAACATTATGACCTATTCACGTGGCAAAACTTTCTGTTCCCTCCATAAAATTCTACCCAAAATTGGTGCCAATGAGTAATCTCCTCTTTTTGAGTTGATGTTTGGCAAACATTCAATCACCGCAGCTTCGATCAGTTTTCGTCGATTTTTCCCTTTTCCGCTCCATAGAATTCTTGCGTCTTTCCACTTCGGTAAATGGTTTTGTTCCTCTATATGAATAACGAAAGAGCTTGTATCTTTGTGGTTTCGAACGTCTCTTTTATGTTCGTCTATTCTCTTCTTCATTCCTCGATATGTTTCGCCTATATAAGATTTGGAACACCCCCCGCACGGAACTCTGTAGACGACGCTGTCCAAACTTTCGTCCGCCGTTCTTTTCTTGATTATATCTTTAGTCTTAAGACCGGTCCTTTCCAGAAGTATGACGCCTGCCTGTCTTAAGGCCTTAGATATGATGTCTGTATTTTTGCTGCCTGGTACTACTATCGTTCTATGGTGTTCTCTTTTTCTATTGTTCAGTGACCCAGATGACCTTCTGCGTATTAGTTTTGCTCTTCGTAGGCATTTGATTAAGAACGCCTTTGGATATTGAAGTTTTTTAAATGAATCGAATATGTGATCGATCTCGTCATCGATGTAATCGGGACTGCAAATCCGATACGCGCGTAAGAAAAAGCCAATTACCACCCCGGATTTCACCCTTTCACCGTGTGCCGAGAGGTAGTGTATATAATCTTCACGGTTTGAGCTCTTTCTGTAGACTTTGTATTTCAGGTTTTTCCCACTCTTGATCATGAGAATGTCCAGGAATGGCAGCATGCCATCATTCTCAACTTCAAGTGTGAATTGGATGTTTCTTTTAACTTCGTTCAGTTGCTGGAGCTTTAACGTGAGATCAGTGTCTTCCGGCACCACTACAAAGACATCATCGACGTACCGGTACCAAATGGTCTCAGTTCCCATGACATGTTTGAAGTGATCCTTCTCTAACATTTCCAGGTAGAGGCAGGCCGCAACTGGACTGAGGGGCGATCCCATTGCTAGACCGCTCACTTGCGCATACTCTTTGTCATCATAAGAGAAAGCCTGGAACCTGAGGCAAAGCTCTACCAACTTTAAGAAGTCAGGCTTGGGAAGTGGAAAATCGTCTGTAGGAAGGTCTTTGATAGCAGTTTTGATGGCTTGAAGCGCGCCTTCTACCGGCACGTTCGTGAACAATGCCTTCACATCAAAGCTGGCTAACGTCTTGCCGCTGATATCAAGGTTGCTCAAACGGTTCAATAGATCTCCTGAATTCTTCAAGTGGCTATCAGTAATGGAACCTAACAGCTTGGTTAGTGGTCTCGCCAGAACCTTAGCGAGGCGGTGGGGCGCACTACCAATACCCGAGGTAATCGGCCTCATTGGAACCCCTTCTTTGTGTATTTTGGGTAACCCCCGCATTTTTGGTGCCTTCGGGTCTTGCTCCAATAGTTGTTGCAGATTTTTGCCACGCTCGGATCTTCTCAGAATCTTCCTAGCACTTTGATTAAATTGAACACTTTGCTTTTTGACAAAACCTTCTTTCTTCTTCGCATATGTCTGTTCATCTTCCAATAAAGTGTTCATTTTCTGGTCATAGTCACTTCTGTCTAAGACTATTATGCCACCGCCCTTATCTGCCGAAGAAATGACAATGGTGGCATCTGCAGCCAAAGATTTCAGCGCGGTCAAATATCGTTTTGGCATGGCGTTCGGTTCCGAGCTGGCTAGGGCCTTGCAGCAGGTTAGCACACCCTGTATAAACCCCTTGTCCACCTCTTTGTCATTAAATCGGTAGTTTTGTATCACGTGTTCTGCTAGATCCCTGTTATCCTTCCCCGTGCTGAACTTCAAACCCAGGGATAATGCCTCTTCTTCATATTTTGATAGTGACCGTGATGATAAATTTGTTATGATGTCTTTTCTCCCTGTCTTCGTCCATAAGCTGCTTGCACAGAGCGATTCTAGTTTCCGATCCAATTTTTGTTGTTGTTTTTCATTCATCTTCCGTATTTTTGGAGCAAGACCCGAAGGCACCAAAAATGCGGGGGTTACCCAAAATACACAAAGAAGGGGTTCCAATGAGGCCGATTACCTCGGGTATTGGTAGTGCGCCCCACCGCCTCGCTAAGGTTCTGGCGAGACCACTAACCAAGCTGTTAGGTTCCATTACTGATAGCCACTTGAAGAATTCAGGAGATCTATTGAACCGTTTGAGCAACCTTGATATCAGCGGCAAGACGTTAGCCAGCTTTGATGTGAAGGCATTGTTCACGAACGTGCCGGTAGAAGGCGCGCTTCAAGCCATCAAAACTGCTATCAAAGACCTTCCTACAGACGATTTTCCACTTCCCAAGCCTGACTTCTTAAAGTTGGTAGAGCTTTGCCTCAGGTTCCAGGCTTTCTCTTATGATGACAAAGAGTATGCGCAAGTGAGCGGTCTAGCAATGGGATCGCCCCTCAGTCCAGTTGCGGCCTGCCTCTACCTGGAAATGTTAGAGAAGGATCACTTCAAACATGTCATGGGAACTGAGACCATTTGGTACCGGTACGTCGATGATGTCTTTGTAGTGGTGCCGGAAGACACTGATCTCACGTTAAAGCTCCAGCAACTGAACGAAGTTAAAAGAAACATCCAATTCACACTTGAAGTTGAGAATGATGGCATGCTGCCATTCCTGGACATTCTCATGATCAAGAGTGGGAAAAACCTGAAATACAAAGTCTACAGAAAGAGCTCAAACCGTGAAGATTATATACACTACCTCTCGGCACACGGTGAAAGGGTGAAATCCGGGGTGGTAATTGGCTTTTTCTTACGCGCGTATCGGATTTGCAGTCCCGATTACATCGATGACGAGATCGATCACATATTCGATTCATTTAAAAAACTTCAATATCCAAAGGCGTTCTTAATCAAATGCCTACGAAGAGCAAAACTAATACGCAGAAGGTCATCTGGGTCACTGAACAATAGAAAAAGAGAACACCATAGAACGATAGTAGTACCAGGCAGCAAAAATACAGACATCATATCTAAGGCCTTAAGACAGGCAGGCGTCATACTTCTGGAAAGGACCGGTCTTAAGACTAAAGATATAATCAAGAAAAGAACGGCGGACGAAAGTTTGGACAGCGTCGTCTACAGAGTTCCGTGCGGGGGGTGTTCCAAATCTTATATAGGCGAAACATATCGAGGAATGAAGAAGAGAATAGACGAACATAAAAGAGACGTTCGAAACCACAAAGATACAAGCTCTTTCGTTATTCATATAGAGGAACAAAACCATTTACCGAAGTGGAAAGACGCAAGAATTCTATGGAGCGGAAAAGGGAAAAATCGACGAAAACTGATCGAAGCTGCGGTGATTGAATGTTTGCCAAACATCAACTCAAAAAGAGGAGATTACTCATTGGCACCAATTTTGGGTAGAATTTTATGGAGGGAACAGAAAGTTTTGCCACGTGAATAGGTCATAATGTTTGAAATATCAATCTCATCGCTCGCATTCACCCACATTGAATCGTGTGTTTTCATTATCTGTATTGTATCAATGTATTGATAAAGAAATAATCGAAACGCGTTTACATTGAATACAGATAAGAATTTGATATTGTTTTTCATTAAAGTAAACATTTGTCAAAATGAACAATATATGACAAATATGCATCGGACCAATAATGTTTCAGTGCAGATGAATGAGAATTGATTGTTCGTTTGTTTACTTTAGGAGGAACTCGGTCACATTCTTTACATTTACACAGATGAAATTGTCAGCTCGTTTAGTTTATCGTCTCGTCTGATAATGATCTCGTCTAATAGTTCATCAGGATCACTATCTCATATTTGGTCGCATTAGATAGCGCTCTTTCACGTCTGACGCTGCAAAAACTCGGTGTCCGGGCCCGGGCCATCACCGCAACGACCGGCACTCGGCAGTAATGTTAGCTCGTCCGGTCATAGTGCACTCACGATCAGACCCGCCGACCAGAGGTCATCGTGAGGTCAATGACTCGGGCGTGAGCCGCCCGTAACCCGGTCACTAAATCACTACCTGCGCCTGGCCCGACAGTAAGTATCTAAAACTATATGTTTAAAGATTTAACACATAGTTTCATGCCCTATACATATGCCCTATATTTATAAACATAAATATAAGGCAAATATTAATATGTTTCTAATAAAATCAAATTATCGAAAATAAGTTCTTGTTTACCCTGTACTTACATGATTTTTTCCCGCTTTACATGGGCTTTTAACACTTTTTATGGTTTCTTGCTTTCTTTTATCTACATGTGTAATGTGTATTTGCTTTTTTCATTTTGAGCTATGTGTGCGTGTGATTGCGTGTGCTGTTTAATTGTGACATATTTATTGTTTTTAATCTTGTGACTCCAATTTAGTGGGTCAGGTGCCTGGTGACGGTGAGTTGAATAAATACAAACGAATACAAATAGGTAAATACTTGCTGACTTTAACGAAGTCCATCACAGCTGGCCCCTATGCATATGTTGGACAAATAGCGGAATGTTGTACTGGCAAACTTGTCAAACAGGCGTGCATTCATGGGAATATATAAATGACTTGTCGCAGAGTTCAAGATAATGATTTGTGCAAGGATTGGAATTACAAAGTGTTTAGTCGCTAGACCTACAAATGCAAATTAATGCATCCGTTTGACACAGATGGAATGCAACAGCATGTCATAACAGAGACGACCTAGATGTAAGTCTAACGAGTCTGCAGAACTTGTGAATCGCGGGCAAGCACAATAACAGACTGATGATGATGCGACGTGCAGGATGAGCTCATATGGTCCATAAAACAATTAGGAATACAACGCAACCTTGACATGGCGGGCATGTTATGATACTGACGTCACAGAATAACAGAGACAAGGCGCACAAAGTATGCGCTAAGGTGGAATTGACTCCTTCGCATGATTGGCTATTCCATTTACAATGTCAAAGGCTTTCGTTTGCGAGTCACTTATCTCTGTTTGGCGTGCAACACATAACTTAACTATGTAGGCTGCACTGCAGTTGATGTCATTTCAGTGATGAATGATGATATTTCGGCGATGTATTTTGCGATACCTGTTTGATCGATGGACATACTTTTAGGTGGCCAAACTCGCACTCATCATATATCGGACAGAAGTGACATGCATGTCATTAGGCCAAGGAGCTCATACATCTCTCCTTTCTGTCACATGAACAAGAACAGAATGGTGACGTCTTTGCTAGCGCAAATATAAGCTGACGTAACTATCGCTTACTCGCCCATCTCCACGACAAACACATACGACGGCATGTCGCCGTCCCACGGGGAGCCCTGTTTATCGGTAGCCTCAAGAGGACGTGTGAGAGCGTCTATTATATTCTGTAGAGTTCTTGTCCATGGTCCTGTGTCACTGGATCGGATGACCCCAAAGTCACCGGGGCCTTAGGGTCGCCAGCAAGATACGGGCGCCGACAGCGGGAAAACAGCGACCCCTTCAGCGCTCCCGGGCTCGGACCAAGACGGACCGTGACGGACCAGGACCATGGCGAAGTAAGGGAGGCCAGGGCTGACCAGGACGGCCCAGGGAGGACCAGACAGGGGAGAACGTTACGGAGCTGTGGATCAAGATAGACCCAGTCCAGCTGGGCGCGGCCCTTGCGCGGCCCCCTTGGATGCCTGCGTGGGCCACTGTTGATCATTAGGAGGAGAAGGGTGGGGCGTTTGTTTACGGGGAGGCGTTTTGCATCATTTGCTCTCGGACGATGACATCACTGGTACGGGCCATGGTCGGGTGTCCTGCTACCGGGCAGTGTGACCCGAGCTCGTGGCACTTGCGCCTCGTTACACATCTCAGCTGCAACCGCGAAAAGTTGCGTCAGATATGACATCAATGTTTAGGGTGGCGGTACTTAGCGGCTGCTTAATGGTGTCCAAATGGTTGCCAATCATAGAACTGACACGTCCCATTTGGAGGCAGATTTGGAGGTGCTTCATTCCTGGCTTAGACCTATCTCGTTTGTCTGTAGTTGTTTTAGGTGATGTCTGCTGTGGAATTTAATACGGCCCGAGCCATGGTTTCTTGCCTTCATTGGAGGACCGATGTGAGGGCTAACTAGCACCGGTCCTTGTCACCTCGTGCTCTCCACAGAACACCCCGTGCTCTCCACGTGCCCTCCACAGAGCACCCCGTGCTCTCCACAGAACACCCCACTAGGTGCAGCTGGAGCACGCCCGGGTCAGTAACGGGGTCGCGGCGTTCCGCCGCCGACCTCTTCTGTCCAGTCAACAGCTCTCGATCATCGCTTGACCCAACTCCCGGCCATATCGGCGGCGCTACAGCCACCGGCAGCCTTCCACCGCACCACTGACCTGCTGTATGGAGATTTAACCACGTAATTACTCCCCTGGGCCGTACCATACACTACGGCCGCTGAGGGACCGAACACAAACAGTATCCTAACTGAAACAGGCAGCTGCGCGCGATAACTATAAGGCCTGTCTAATTCGATATGAGCGATGTCGGCCTTCACAGCCTGCCTCTAAGGGATCACGTATGCAAATAAAGCACGTACGCTCTCAATGGAGCGACTAAAAAATGGCCCAGTTCTGGCGGTGTATCGCTGTCAGGTTGAGGTCGGGGCGGCCATCAGTATCGCTGTATAGGCTGCTGATAGTATCGGAGAGATGCGGCGGATAGCCGATCGCCCAGACGGACCGATGGTCCCGGCACTGGAGCAGCGGAGAGCTATAAGCTCAGTCCCCGCACTGGGGCAGAGAGCCAATCTCAGTAGCGCCACACTGGGGCAGGGGAGCCAATCTCTCTACCAGGCAGGAGCGAAATGACCGCTGTGACCTGAAGCTGTAAAAGTAAAACAACTCGTCGGCCGTTTATGATTGCTGGAACATAACATGTTAATGGTCCGTTACAAAGGTCAGCTGAAATAGCTTACCTCGAAGCACCCTCAGCTAATGCACTTTATCCTATAACGATTATCCCACAACTTCACTAAGCATCAGTTGGCTTAACCACGTGCTCTCTATTTCACTGCACACACTCACTAGGCATTAGTGCAATCGGATTCCGCGCAGCCGTTCTATACGCCTGCGGAAGGGTGGGTTGCGTCTCTGAGCTGGTCGCGCTCCGCAGGGGGTGCGCGTGCAATCCATCAGGGCGCCATTAGGGTCATCCATCCAGCGGGGACAGGTCGGGCGGGTGAGTCCGGTCGGGTCACAGACCAGTGAGCAGTCCTGCTGACCTGGGCCGGGCGACCGACCAACTGACAAACCGACAGACAGACCAGTGACGGACCGACCAGCCGACCGTCCGGACGACCACTGCAACAGCAACCAGCTCGACGGATGGACCGGCCGGCAAACGGCGACTTTTATTCATAGATTGTCGACATGCAACTACTGCGTGCAACTATGCTGGCATGGCGTCCATCTTCCCTCGCATGGCAGGACTGGGCTTTTTTGGACACGGTTCCTGTTTACTCAGAAGCACGTTTCTATCGTGCTCCACGCCATGCGTTTGGTGGTGTTTTACCTGCAGAAGTGGAACAGGGAGGAACATGCCATTCCTTTGAGCATTGCCAATTATTAGGATTGTGTTTAAACCTCCTATAGCATGAGGAGCAGGGACACCACCCTGCTGATATATCACTTTGGCCATGATAATTATTTATGTCGTATTTCTGAGTTTGCATTATTGGTGTCCGTTTATATAAAAAGTGTAAGATGGTAAGCGTTTTTAACGACTCGAAAGTGTCTGGAATGCAAATGAAACTCTTTGAGACTAGTTTGTGATTTAGAGTTCAATAGGTATATAATGAAGGATTGCATTCATTGTATAATGTATATGCATGAAATTGATTAGGTATTTGTATTTAAATAATAAAACAGTGCTTTGCACATTGCAGTGCTATAAGAGGCCGCCGATTTTGTAATGCTGATGGTAACATAGAAATAATTGAACATAGATTAAGCAAAAGTAAAATGTGCAACATTCTCCCAGCATTTCAGGAATATAAATAATTACCATACTTATCATGAATGGAGGATGGAGTTATCGACTTCCCGCTCCTGATGGGAGTACAGATAGGTAGTCTTTATGATGCTAAGTGTGGTATATCAGTTATGATCAGAGGCATTTCAATTGTTGTGATGTGATGAGATTTAGCGCACTACTATACAGTACTGACTGGTGACTGCCTTAGACTCCAAATCTGGCTGTCAAGTTACCGGTATTTTATCTCCACCATCATTACGAAACGAGGCGAAGACGTATCACAATAACCGACTTCAAACAGCGGGTACAGGCTGCTATGGTATTTATAGAAAACGCAAATCTAACGCATAGCGTTTGCCTAATGATGCAACAGCTTTCAGTTTCATGCAGCTCTGCAACGCACAGCGCACTGCCCTCCGTCGGCTGAAATCGGTTCGAGTTACCGGCGCGAGGGGTGGGTTATCTTTGAGGGGTGCGTTTCTGTCCACACGGCAGGCGCCCAGCTACCCCAGCGGTGACTGACGCGATCGCACCGCATTGGTCGCCTGCGCCACTGCACGTCTGTTGTGACAGGTCGGCCGGAGCCGGCCGTCAAGTGGCCATATGTCGGGACCTGTCAAAGATGAGCTGCACCAGAACGAGTGGCCTGCACAATCTGATGGGCAGTGCGGCTGGCTAATGCGGCTGATGTAAGACGACCTTTAACAGTGAACAGGAGAAGTGACGACAAATTGAGTGGACTGAATTGACTTGAAGGACACCAAGCAGAGGTTTACTGTATATTTCGAAAACATACGATCAGCAGTTTTGGATTATATGTAGAATGATGCAATTGATACCTCCTTATGTTCAATTTTGATGACTGATATTCTGAGAAAAAGAACTATGTAATATTATGATAAAAAGGATAATAAAACTGCATGTCTTTGAATAGACAAAATAAAGAGGGATGTCACCTGAGTAGAAAGAGCAGAATAGCTTACTGACTTACTCACAATACTTCAAAAAGTAGCTAAATATTCATCCTTTTAAAGATCTGCTACATATATTTCAAAGCCACACGTAAGACCGTTGCCTCCGCCGCTGTCACTGACCGTGCAGTGAACTCGGCCTCTCGCCTCCGGGAAACGCCCGGCTTAAGGCGTGCTCTGATAAAGTCACGCACACGCACGTTATTGAAGCCGCCGGATCCATCGGGATCCGTGGGCTTCAGTAAAGGCCCCGGGGAAGGGCCTGGGGACAGGGCAGCTTCAGTCGCTGATTGAATCAGAGTGCACTTCAGAAAGGTTGGAGTTCTGTTTAAAACTTCAGTTCTGCAGCACACAATTTCATTTTAGGTAAGGTGACATTACCTTGATAAATTACAAAAATGCTATGATGGCTGATATTGTAATGATGCGTCCAAACACCTTATGTAATATAACGTTTTCAAACACACAGAAAAAAAGTCGAGAGTAATTAGGAATGGCGTAATCTTTACCTTCATCGATAGACAAGTAAAATTTCGAATCGAAAGATGCTGATCAGGTGCGCCGACGTGGCCCCTATTTAAGAAAGATGATTTTTTTTTTACAAATTAGATGATTGTTTTGTTGCTGAGTGACGCGTCTAGCCGGCGGATAACCCATATCCTGTCGAGCAGAGCTCACACCTTCCCGAGTGTTTAACATGGCTTGCCTTTAGTTCACACGACGTACCCCTCCTCTGGATACGCCAGCACACAGTCGCCGCTCATCCCGAACCGCACAACAGCGTTCCATTAGCCCAGTCATGACTGTGAATCCGTGATCCCAGTCTGCTGACGGACAACATTGGGGCATTCCACGATAGATCGTACCAGGCCCGTCACCCTCATCTCTCAGATTTTAATGAAAATCCGTCCTAGGGGTACTATCATAGGCCCCAAAGACGCCTGGCAAAATATCAGACTTCTCAGATCAAAACTTTTTGAGTTATATTGCATTATATTTTTTTAACTTCGGTTTGTAACGGTGAGTTTGATGGACTATAACTCAAGAACGGGTTAAGCAACCAACAAAAAGTAAACAATACTAAGCTTGCGGTGAGTCAAAAATAAATATTACTATTTAAAAATTCAAAAAAAAAATTCATTGTTGAGCAAAACCCTTAATCTTTTTTTCATTTGCCTCTAATGACTTTTGGGACAAAATTTTTTGACATTTTTATTTTTTTCAAAATAAACTTCATGTCATTGCAAATCGACATGCAAAAAATAGAAAGGTGTTCTTTCTATAAGTTCCTCATTTTCCCGCAAACAAAATGGGTTTCGGAGGGGTTTATACGACCCCAGGACGCCGTTTCGCTTCTAATAGAGCTAGAGCCTCGCGAAAAAAACGAGCGTGTGTGCCGTTACAAGTCGCAGCGATTGGTAACTGATTTTAAGGTCTCAGGCTAGCCGGTAGCGTCTGAGGTCAGGTCAAGTGACTGAAGTTACGGGTTCGGTTTTTAGCAAATAACTTCGCAAAAAAATGGCCGTAGAGCCGCGATTTTGGCATCATTGTGTTCGCCTAGCTCAGGTGCATCGAATGGTATACTTTTTGCTAGGGTGAGGTCAACTTAAGTAGTTGACCTCGGGTCAAGGTCAGGTCAGAGCCCCTCAGGTCACGAAGCTGGGCAAAGGGTATCATATGGCATATCATTCGATTCGGAAGGTCTTCCCGAGTCCATTGGTGGCTTTCCCGACTCTCTAGCTTTATTTGATCGGGAGTTATTGACGAAAAACTCGTACGACCCTAGTGACGTCATAAATTACGTCACGCAAGGTTAACAATGCAAAAGTGAAGTATTGGACTTTGCAAGGAGTGCATTAAATCACGATACCATGTACGTGAGATAGTTTTAGATCATTATCGGTGCCAAAATAACAGTTTTTTTTATTTCCCCATTGATTTATAACAGTGATGTCACGTGACCGACCTGACCTCATGTAACCTTGAAAAAATTCCCAGATATACAAGTTGTGAGACCTCTGGAGGACGCCATGTATGCATCCTGTAACTTCCATCTCGGACAGCTATGGTCATTGGCGTCCAAAACAATGTCAGAACCAAACAGCCTTTTTCACCCTCGCGCTTATAGGAAAGAGGGTTGGATGAACCCTCTTTTCACTTTTTTTCAGATGACTCAGACTTAAATTGAAATTTCAGTAACCCGTGATGTCACTAAGCAGCTTTACCACGCCATATGTAAGCTCTCCTCCCGAAATCACTTTTCGAAACCGTTATCGTGACGTAAAATAAATACATTTATAGAAAGAACACCTTCCTAATTTTTTGCATACTTCTTAACAATGGGCCAAATGTTTTTTTAAAGAAATAAAAATTCAAAAAAATTTGGTCCCAAAGTCCAAAAAATACAAATGAAAGAAAATTTGATATGTCATATATCAAAAAAGCGTATTTTTCGAAATTTCAAAAAAACATATTAATCTCTGTTTCATTGCAAGTTCAATGTTATATTACATTTGGCATTTGAATTATCCGTCTTAGAGTTACAGCCCGCCAAACTTAGCGCTGCAAAGCAAGATCCAAAAAATGTTATACACCCTAACTCAAAAAATACTTATCTGATAACCCTGAAATTGTTACAGGTGGATTCAGAGCCCCTGATTACCCCTGAGACCAATTCTCGTCAAATTCCGAGAGATGAGGGTGTCAAATTGGAAAAAAAGTGGTACGATCTATCGTGGAATGACATTTTCACAGCGCGCACATTCGTGTACCTACAATACGTCGCATCGCCAGGAGCGGCTATACCCGCCACTCCCCTACCCGGTCTTCTTTGCAGGGCGATGCGATCGGAGATACTCCGATACTGACGAACCACCGCCGAGCCTGTTAGGATAAGGTCATTAGCTGGCCGGTTTAATTACGCCCTGCCGCGCGGCGCCGGGCGGGGAGCGCTCAGCTCCCGTGGCACGTCCATAGCCGGCGGGGCGTGTGGCAACGGGTGCTATCGGTCCATCGGCCCGACCGCGAACAATCGAGCGGGCTCATACAGCCATCAGCATCGGTCGAACATCGGCAAATCCGGAGAGGGGGACGCAGCGGTGACTCGGCGGCGGTGAGCGCTACGGCGTGCTGACCCCGCTGGACGGCTCTGAAAACGGGCTGCATCAGTGGTCGTTCAGCGTAGTTTGACGTGGCCCCTCGTATTAGACAGATATATCTTCATCCCCCGCAGTGTTTTAGTTGACTCTTCACCGCAGGTCAGATAGCTGCTGCAGGAGCTCCCAGACTGAAGTCTCTGGCGGTTCTACTTCTGACCCGGTGTGTGGTGGGTCCGGGAGGTGGCCCGTTTGGTGCAGTAGTGACCCCGCAGGTGTGCCGGTGTCGCTCCCCCCCCCCCCCCCGGCCCTCTGTATGGTGAGCGGCCGTCGGCCTGTAACACTCCCCCGCCACCGGCAGGGGCACTGCATCCAGATGACTGCCGGCCGCGCCACAATGTGCGGCCGACAGTGGCGCATCAAAGGCGAACACGCCGCGCCGGCCATTGTGATGGAGAGAGGCGGGCGGCGGTTGTAGAGTGACCGGCCGGGTCATGGCGCGGCCCACTGACGGTTTTTGTGACAGACGTCGCCCGGCTCATCTCGGTCAGAGGGTGACCCAGGCTGGGTGTAAAGAGACGGTGACCCAGGCCAGGGGACAGAGATAGGGAGAGCCAGGTCAGTAGAGAGAGAGAGAAAGAGAGAGAGAGAGAGAGAGGGAGAGAGAGAGAGAGAGAGCGCGAGAGCGAGAGCGAGAGAGAGAGAGAGAGAGAGAGAGAGAGAGAGAGAGAGAGCGCGAGAGCGAGAGCGAGAGAGAGAGAGAGAGAGAGAGAGAGAGAGAGAGAGAGAGAGAGAGAGAGAGAGGCATGAACACAGTTCAGAGGATCGAATTGAGAAAAATAAATACAGAAAAGTGGAATCATGCAATGAGCCGACTCTGAGTGAGATTACTCTACAGTGCCTACATGGAGAGGAGTCACAAGGGCGCACATATTTAGGTGCTAACTTCTCTCATGTTGTAATAATTGAATGAGGACTTAACTCCACAAGAAATCGTTCGGGTCGGAGCTTTCGAATTGTATTACAAAGCTTCGTCAGCGTATCGTAATCGGGTTCGGGGGTATCGGTCGCAAAATTGAGGGAGATTCCTCATTCAGTTATTACATTAGCAAACTCCACATCATGTCCTTTAGTGAATTCTCTCATGTTCATAGGCTATTCCTACTACTGCACCATTTACACTCTTCCTACACTATCAGATAGCACATATTCGTTATACCTATGTAAGTTGTTTTGAGATGAGGTTACCACTTGTCACCATGTTTGGACAAAGTTCCAGCCGCCTCAGCCGCAGCCGATGGCGGTGATCAGACTGTTCGGCCGTATTACATGTACAACAGCAGCCGGTGATCAGACTGTTTGCAGAACCCGCCACCATGGCTGCTCCGTCACTGTTCATCACCCGCTGCCCCGCACTCTGCTGCCCTGCTGCCCGTCACAACTGCCATATAAGGAGAGCGGGCTGTGGGGATAAGGGGCCGACACTGGACAACTCATGAGCAGTGTACTGTAAACTATCCACAGACGTGGTGATGCAGCTGCCTCGTCATTGCAGGGTCCTCCCAACCAGATGGAACTGCGAGGTCATGCGACGGCGCACTTACCATTGAGCGGTCGGCTAGACTGCAGGATCGCAGTAACAGATTATTCGTCTATATTTTACAAGGGCTGTGATCAGTGAATGCGCTGTGACATGGTCCCACATTTAATGACACGGGTTGTGAGGTCCTGTAACACGATACCTACCGAGACCAGACCAGAGGTCGCAGAGTAGATGCTTGCCTACTTATGAAACATTCGATAGATGCTAAAACCAGCACGACAAATCAAAAGCGGGCCATATCAATGAAGAAAACGAGCCACAAACGCTTCCATAGGCGGCGGAACGGGGAGGGCACCGGGTCACCGTGCCCCCCTTTGATTTGGGCATTTTAACATTAGCCCTATGGGCGTTGCATGGCAAAAATGGGACCAAAAGTCGGCATGGTGCCCCCCCCCCCACCTTAATTGAAGGTGTTCCGCCGCTACTGAGTTACGCTTTCCCGTAACCCGCAGCCTTTATTATGTCTCTCAGGTTCTCTAGTGGTGGACTGGCTACATTCTTAGTAAACGGACAGAAGCAGCGATTCTCTCGCCATCTACCTGAAACAGCCGTTGGTCTTGAACAGATCACCACGCTGTAGATGTCGCCACCTGCTGAACGGAGGACGGCTCCGTTACCAGTCAGCAAAGCAACTGGTTTGAGTGGACATATGGCACGCGATATGGCAAGGAAAAAAATAATCGCCCGTTCCGTCGTAACTATCTGTCCTCAGGATACTGAAATCCTTCTCCTCCACGCCGCACTGTTCCGGGCTGGACAGGCACCTTTATCTCATGCGGGCTGCTCCCTTGGAGCGGCACCGCTGCTCCCGAGGGAGCGCATCCCGTAGCCGGGTGTTGAGAGTGCTTGGGGGCTGGGTGGCCTGTCCATTCGGACGGGCTAAGCCCCAGTGACTCACTGGGGTGCCTGCCAAGACCAATGTCCCCGCCTAACTCCTATCATCCTATACATAGGTATGTAGTCGGAACGCTCGAGTCATGTTAACGCTTCTCTTCCAGAAAGTCTTCTTCCCGATTCCTCGGGACAGATAAGTGCGGGCAGAAAGCTGAAAACTCGCGGAAGACGACCGCTGCGGGTTTGTGTTAGTCAAGATGACTCGGCTCGAGCGTAGGCAAATAAACTGCTGCTAAAGTGTAATAAATAACGCATAATATAGTATTACCATTACGTGTTAAATTATCATTATTATAATATAGTGTTGTAGATTACACTATGCTTCTATACGAAAAAAATGCAACTTCACATTGCAACAGAGTGCCCGAAATATTACAAAGAGAGAAAATACAATGCATGAATATTGGTAATTCAACGTATTACGTGTTACCTGCGCACAAGGTCTGACATTTTGGCTTTACATTATGAGCCTTGCATGTTTTAAAATATGACGTTACTAAGGTCTCAGGTCAGTTTATGTTATTGGAGTTTTTCGTCAATAACTGCCGACCAAATTGAGCCAGCGACCCGGCAAAGGCAATAATGATGTCGAAAAAGCTATCGAATTGAAAGATAATCATAAACTCTCTCTCTCTCTCTCTCTGGACCAACTTCCCGACCTGACCAGCCTTGACCTGACCTTGATGTGAGGTCAACAGCCGAGTTGACCTTTCACAGGCATTGATCCGCGCCCCACTGATAGGCTATTCAGCCATAGGTGCCCCGCTTGCGGCATTTCTTGCTGATCTTCCATGGTGAAAAATGACAAGCATCGGCAAACAAGCTTCCATTAGATCAGTCATTACGAAGATTTCATCGACATGCATTAATGCGTGAAAAATTTCATTGCCTTTAGGGTCAACGTTAGGTCATGAACCCATAGTATAAACTTCGCTAGGTTAGAGTCTGTTTCCGTCGGACCCGAGTTTACCATTCTCATAGTTTCATTCCGCTGTGTGTCGTGGAGCAGGGGCATTGGTTATCGACGTATAAATTAAAAAAGACAGATTTTCAGCAACTTTAGTTACACATGCAACACCATAGTCAAATATTGATCGAATGAAAAAGTATGTGCTCATCTGAAACATATTGACGAAGGCAATCAACTGGTTTGTTGCGAATCGCTTGGACATTTTATTTGAAGCGACGTAAGTACCATGCGCGGTTGAACCGAAATCACGATAGTTTTATTGCGCAGAAAAGCTGTTCGTTTCGAGGAAGCCAACTTATACCCACTCAGATAGATAACAAGGACGGACCACAAGACTTAATTAACTCGGGCCCCGCTGGGCTATTCAGCTATACGCGCCCTGCTGGGGGGGGGGGCAGATTCTGCCCCCCCCCCCCCGTCTAACTTCCGAACCGATGGTCGTAGAAAGACGGGGAAAACGGCAATCGAAAGCTCTCAACAAGGCGGATCTTAAGAGCCCAAATTGTTCTGCTGAAGTAGGTCAGAGGTCAGGTCAAGGTCAGGTCAAGGGTACAAAATGCAAGTTTCTACAGTATCGGCCTTGCACCGTAGTTGCCGAAGAATGGACTGAGACTGATTGCCCAAAAAAGGGTATGTGCGACGCATGTTTAATGGGTCATTTTATTCATGTAATTCAATAGGCAGACTCAATAAGTGATATGGACCACATCTGGATGAATTTCAGGTCGAGGTCAGGTTAAGGTCAGGTCAAGTGAGGTCAAATTTTCCAAGTTGCTTGTTAAGGCCTAAAAAGGTGTCTATCTGATGCAGCTTTTCACGGCGAATCGAAAGGAGCTATTTTTGTTTCCGTACGAGGTCTAGAACCTCCAAAAAGTTCATTTTTCAAAAAAAAATTGTGTGTCGTGACGTCATAACATTTTGAATAACTCCCACATTTTTGAACCGATTCTTCTAATAATTGGTATGGAGGTGCAAATAGACCACTTCTCTGACAAATATTCCGTTTTTTCGATACACTCAAAATTTTGAATTTTATAATTATTTTCCCAAGTCAGTTTTTTTAAGAAAAAAATGATCCAAAACCAAAAATTTCAAAACCCCGAGATAACCATTTGATAGACAAAGTAGAATCACGTATAACCTTTTTTGTTACGTCTTGATTCCTTTAAAAATGAAGATGTTAGCGGCGTTTGAAATTTTGCCGTCAATGTTCTTTAGTTAGAACCAATGCAACATATCACCAGACGATAACATGCTGGTTAAAGGCTGATAATGAAGCGATGGAATTTCGCAAGATAAATTCCAGCTTCTACTTGAACGCCCTTTTCACTTTTCTTTGTTTTCTTGCTTTTCCCTGTTCCATTTTCTTGCTTTCATACCAGTCGGAGATCAGTCTGACGAGCCACTCTAGTAGCAAGGCGATTCCGGAGCAGAGGATACCGAAGCCGACGATGGCCATGACGTTTCTCAGGTTGGAGAGGCCGAGGGCGCTCATCTGCAGCGGCGCCACGCCGCCAGCCTGGCAGAGCATGCTGGACGCCCGGAAGGAGGTCCAGCGGCGCAGCTCGCGGTCGATGATACCCTGGTTCACCAGCCGCGGCAGCAGGTAGTTGATGAGCTTCAGGTACGGGAAGTGGGGTCGGAATATCAACGCCATCGGCACGCGGGTCACGGAGCCCGGCCACAGACAAACCGGGCACACCTCGTCTCGGCCGAGGTTGGTGCAGTTGTTGTTGAACTGTGAGAAGACTGCCGCCCCGAGCTGGATGTTGCGTCCTTCCAGAGGTCCTGCCGATACCATCGGGAGTCGGTCGATGTCGCGACCCATGAGCGGTTTCACGATGGCCTCCCGGACAGCCATGGACATGCCGGACTCCGTAAACTGCCAGCCCTGCTCGAGCGCCTCCTGGAGGCTATCGAACGGCATCACGCGCCGCGCCATCGTCATCTCTGCCAGCAGGTTTCCCGAGTAGCAGGCCACGATGAAGAGCGACGCCCAGTAGAGGGCCGCGATGGCCACCCGGTAGGAGTTGGCCGTGTCGGAGCGCACCGCGGCGCCCTGCTGACAGCTGACGCCCAGCACAATCAGCGCCCAGAACGACGGCTCCGCCGCGTCCGAAGGCTCGCCCGACGCGCTGCGAATGCGCTGCTGGCAGCGGGCGATGAGGCAGAGGACGAGCACGGCCAGCAGCTGGGTGACGAGCAGCGCCGTCCACACGGGCGTCTCCAGCGGCTGGGTGACCTGGAACTCGGTCAGGGTGAGCGTGTACCGGCTGTCGATCGCGGCACCCGCAACATCGCTCATCAGCGGAAAGGAATAGTCGACCAGTCGGAGGCGAGAGGAGGTGATTAGCATCCGCCCTGCGAGCATGTCACCCTGGCCTTGGTGAAGCATTTCGACAGCCTGGTCCCACACGCTCATGTTACCCCATTCTTTAATTTCGTGTAGCGAGTAGCTGAAACCCAGCACCTCTTGCAGGTTGAGAATGACAGAGCCTGTAAAGCCGCCGGTGATATTGCCGTCCCGGTGAATTGACTGTATATTCTGCGAGCCATATTTGATCCCGATATCAGTGTAGAGTATCTTCAGAGGAACGCCGTCCATGGCCCGGCGGCTGAGGTCCAGCCCCGCTCGCGGCCGCCGCTGCCTGTACTGCCCCCCTCGGCACACTCCACGCACACGCCGGTTACGGTGGAAGTCGCTGGCTTTGTAGAAGCGTGTGGTGCCGTTGCGGACGGTCATGTAGGTGTGGCGCTGTGCGTAGCCGTCGAGGAACTGGCTGCGCCGCCGTCCGGAGAGCGACACCAGCAGCCAGCGGCGCCGGCTGTCGGCCAGCACGCTGGCGAAGGCGGTGCGGGTGGAGTCCGAGTCCGAGTCGGGCACGAGCCAGACCACCTGATCGGTGGTGTCGGCGGCGCCGGCGGCCTCCAGAGCGGGCGCCGGACCGCCGCGGCGCAGCCGGGCGAACAGTCGCCAGCCCGAGAGGAGCCGCAGCAGGTCAGACAGCTGGCCGCCTGCCCAACAGGGACACTCAGTCAGCTCAGTTCAGTATTGAAAGCTCGATAATGAATCGTGTTTTATACCAATGAACAGGCGTGTGGCACAAAATCCATAAACAGTGAGACCCGCGGCCGGTTGAGAAAGGCAACATTGTGACAAATAAACTACCAGTATAACGCTCTTCTGAATGCTTGAGACGAGGTGTTAGTATCACTGATGTTAGTTGTCGGACTTTCGTCCCCGTCTTGAGTTGAGATGTTAGTTTCACAACGTTTCGGCCAGTTACTTCTCCGGCCGTCGTCAGGTGTTCTTTGGCCCTTAGAAGGACCTGGATGTTGGTGGCGTTGCGCCATACGCGTCATACCGTTCGAAAGCTCCTGTAGTCAGCGGGAATCGAACTCGGGTTTCCCCGGTGATAGTCCACGGTTCTAACCACTCCACTATCGAGGCAGACATCGTTATGGAGCTGGAAACTTGGTGTCATTTATCCCCCAGATGTTTTTGTGATTTCCTTAGTAGTGGGAGCCATATTGGGCTGATGTCAACGCTTGGCTTGCTGATGGGGTTGCTAGCCAGCGCCATGTGTGCGGCTTCCTTGATTTTTCTGATCTTCCAGTGTGGCTCCTTGTCGATGATGGTGGTATCATCCCAAGCAGGTCTGTGATCTCCTTCAGACCATGCATGCTCCGCCACACCGGATTTCAGTGTTTCGCCTCGGATGGTGGCCTTCCTGTGTTCTTCGAGCCTGACCGCCAGTGGGCGGCCAGTCTCGCCCTTGTATTGTCGTTCTTTCGGGCAGTGTATCGTCGCTCTCCAGTCTTGTCCTCACTATGCTCAGAGCTTCGGTAGTGGGCACATTGGTGAACAGACTCACCACATCGAAGCTTACCATTTGCATGTTCGGCGAAGGTCGCATGGCCTGAACCAGTGAGACGAAGTGGGCTGAGTTCTTGACATATGTAGGTGTTTTGCCACTCAGTGGGTTGATGATCTTGACGAGGAACTGGCTCAGAGGATGGCAGGCTGAGCCACGGCAGCTTACTATTGGTCTTAGCGGTACATTGGTCTTGTGTACCTTTGGCAGCCCGTACATGTGTGGAAGTTTGCTGTGATGTTGGCTCAGCTTTCTGTACTGGGCGTCCGTGAGTTGTTCCTTGTCCTTGTTCTTCTTAAGGAGCTTTGTTAGTTTGCGTTCACAGGCCGGGGTTGGGTCTTTCTTCAGTTTGGTGTACGATCCGTCTGTCACAATGCTGTTCATCTTGTGGTCGTATTCCTTCTTGTCCATGACAACGGTGGTGTTTCCTTTGTCTGCTGGAAGTATGATGATGCTGCCGTCTTGTTTGAGGTAAAACAAAGAACTGCATATACGACATCCCGTGCAGCTGCGGCAGGTCATACAAGGGCGAGACTGGCCGCCCACTGGCGGTCAGGCTCGAAGAACACAGGAAGGCCACCATCCGAGGCGAAACACTGAAATCCGGTGTGGCGGAGCATGCATGGTCTGAAGGAGATCACAGACCTGCTTGGGATGATACCACCATCATCGACAAGGAGCCACACTGGAAGATCAGAAAAATCAAGGAAGCCGCACACATGGCGCTGGCTAGCAACCCCATCAGCAAGCCAAGCGTTGACATCAGCCCAATATGGCTCCCACTACTAAGGAAATCACAAAAACATCTGGGGGATAAATGACACCAAGTTTCCAGCTCCATAACGATGTCTGCCTCGATAGTGGAGTGGTTAGAACCGTGGACTATCACCGGGGAAACCCGAGTTCGATTCCCGCTGACTACAGGAGCTTTCGAACGGTATGACGCGTATGGCGCAACGCCACCAACATCCAGGTCCTTCTAAGGGCCAAAGAACACCTGACGACGGCCGGAGAAGTAACTGGCCGAAACGTTGTGAAACTAACATCTCAACTCAAGACGGGGACGAAAGTCCGACAACTAACATCAGTGATACCAGTATAACGCCTTTTGGGGCGACTAACGGAGCGAGCGAGAGGGTGGGCCCTGCACGTGCGAAATTGCGAGGGGGTACCTCCAACTGACTTGTGCACGGCACCCTACTAACTGGTCTCTAGTGATGTGCCAAATTTGGGCACAATCGGCCCAGCCGTTCTCGAGATCTGGAAGCGGCACCCTGCACGTGCGCACGTGCAAAATGGGTCCCAACTGACTTGTGCACGGCACCTTACTAACCGGTCCCTATCCGTGTACCAAATTTGAGCGCAATCGGTCCAGCCGTTCCCGAGATCTGGAAACGACCCCTGCACGTGCGCACGTGCAGCAGCACCCCAACTCTGGCACATGGATATGCAGTGCCTAGTGGGTGCCTACCTACATGCCAACTTTCAGCGCAATCGGCCAAGTAGTTACCGAGATATTGCAACAATTACAAAACTGACACCTCTTCGTTTTGCACGTGGCACCAGGGCCTCCTCTAACATACCCACTGGGTGGGCAAATGCCCACCCAGTCACCGCAATTGCCCACCCAGTGGCGTCGATTTGCCCACCCAGAAGCAAATGCAAAAATTCTGGTCCGGCCGGACGTCCGGTACTACCTTTCTGGTCTTAAGCAAACTGGATGCTGTTTGAAGGTCAAAAAAAGTTTTCTGGTTGCCCGATATTCAGGGGCGTAGTCAGAATTTCCTCAAGGAGGGGGCTAAACGCACAGGGGCCCAAAATAACCCCCTCAAAATCCAAAAAGCCATCTGGTTGGATCCAATAATTTTTGGAGGGGGCCCAAATAAATAGAAAAATATCTATAAACAAAAAATATTAGAACTGAGGGGGTAAGCAGTCCATGGGCCCTGTTAGATAGGCCCACGAATAGCTTCCTAGAGTCGCCAGTCGGTTTTGAGGGCGGTCTGAGGGCCCGTAGGTCGGATGAGGGTTCTTCAGACCGTCACAGGCCCCTACAGCGCATGAGAGCCTCGTAAGCCGTCTGAGGGTCATATAAGCCGCCTAAGGGCCACTAAGACCGACAAAAGCCCTCCTTGCACTTGCAGAGGCCCAGTCATGCCGACGGAGGGCTCTCTCAGACAAACTAAGGACCCGTTCAGGGCATTTGAGGGCTTCCTCAAACCGATAGGGGTCCCTCAGATCGACAGTGGATCCGATCCGAGCTCCCTCAAACCGATATAGGGTCAGATCAACAGTCGGAACGCATTGATTCTGTTTACACACCGTTGGACTCAAGTTGGACCCATCCCATCCAACTGACCCCCTGGTTTCAATAGGGCCCCAAGGCTCTAAAATTGGGGCTCTCTTGGCCAAGGTATAACTACTCAGCTGTGTCAAAGGATCTGCCGCAGGGGCCTTTGCGTCGCCAAGGGCCCACTGTGTCAGCCAGGGCCCCTATAGAATAAGGACCCCTGGCTTCCAGGGGGGGGAGGGCATGGTCCCTTTGGCCCCCTCCTTGGCTATGCCACTGCAGGTGACAAGCGTTCTACCAGGCGACCAGGGGGCAGGGGCCAGGCGACCAGGCCCCCAGGCGACCAGGGGCCCCAAGGCGACTAGCCCCCAAGCGACCGGGGCCCTCTGGGCGACCAGGGGCCCCAGAAAACCGGGGGTCATCGGATGAGTGCAGGGGCCCATTGGGCCATCAGAGGGCCACATAAATGAAACTTCGATATCAATTTTCTTCCGAGTAAAAGACGTTTTATCCAGTGTTTGAAAAAAAAATATCCCGGGGCCTGGGGGGCTCCCCCATGGCGCGTTTTGCGCTCAAGGGAGGGGGCCATTGCCCCGTGGCCCCTCCCCCTTGGCTACGCCCCTGCCGATATTGTAATTCATGGACAAAGCCAGCTAAATCTCTAAATACGGCTGAGCTAAACAAATAAGCAAGAATCATTACCGGTTCGGGTAGCCTTTACTACAATGTATTATGTTAGTTAGCCCTCGCCCGGTGAGGGGGGTTGATGCACCCCCCCTAAGGTTTTTCCACAAATAACGTAAAAACGGCGGCGCTCAAATTTGGCATACCCTCTGGGGCAACCTTTTGGCACTTGTCCTGAAAATTTCAGATCTCTAGTCTTTTCAGGTCAGGTCACCAGGTCACAAACCCCGTACAAGGTCAGGGGAAATTGGACTAGTTTAGCGGCAACCGAATGCCAGAGTTTTTCGTTGATAGCGTGAGTTCTATAGCTCGTAGCGCTACCAAATTTAACCCTCGCCCGCACATGCCATTTTCCCATCCTAGAACGCACATGGGGTTGAAATTGGTTGAACCCCAAAACAGTTGCTACCCCCCGCGCCATTTCGTTCCTGTTGGAGATAGAGCTTAGCGGTAAAGACCAAAAAGATTTTTTGGGAAGAGACGAATCCAATGATACCCAGTTTTACCATCTCAGGTCAGTCATTGACCTTCCAGGTCAGGTCAAACTAAAAAATGTTGCTGTTTTTGGTCACCGTTGAATATCAAGTGCGCTGCTCATCATATACCGATGACGATGCCGTTTTCTGGTGCCAAGCCAGCTAGAACCTCTTTGTCACACTACCCGACCAGGTTTTTGCTGCTGAGGTCATTTCAGGTCAAGTTAGGTCAAGGTCAATTATATATGTTTGTATGTCTGTGTGTGTCTGTGTGTATACTGATGTGTGCACCGATTGGTTATGTGTCCATATTACATGAAATCATGACCTGAGAAGCTTTTACCAAAAATGCAGTCAAAAAAACTTCACAAAAAGTAAATTCCGCTTGCCTAAAACGCAATTATCTTAGATGACCTAGGTTGACCTTGACCTTGACCTTGACATCTGTACATCGTCGAACAACATGTTCCATGATAGGTGGGAGGTAAGACTGGCAAAAAAGGCCGAAATCAAGGTGTCAAAAGCTCACAAGGCCCATAGCCAACGCAAGATGTTGAGAATTGGCCATTTGGGTCATGACATGACCTGAAAAACAAGGTCATATCTCCGAAACCAAAAATCACAGAAACTTGAAATTTTCAGTGGACGTCAAGAAAGGATAGAGGAGCAGCTATACGAAAAATCAGCCTTCTAGCTCTAAAAATGTTGAGTGCAGAGCAGAAAGACTACCTGAGGGGTGGCAACCCCCCCCCCCCCATGTGCGGGCGAGGGTTAAGACACGACTTGGAGCATCTGTTTGTCACTTGGCCTTGGAGTTTTAGGTTCCAGTGACCCGAGGCCAGGTCACAAGGTCACAAAAACTGGTACATTGTCAAAATAGCAAGAATACCGAATAAGAATACCTAGCACGCAGTTTGCGGAGGGCTGTACATGTAACTCTGGAACGAATCGCTCGAGCATCGCTAACCATAAAACATACGACAAACGTTAACTTTGCAAACTATCATCTTATTTCCAATAACGGCACTGCTTATTTCGCCTCACCCCCGCCCCCCCCCCCCCCGGTAACAGGTTTTGAAATTGGTTGAACCCCAAAACAGTGGCTGGATTCGCCCTTGGGCAGGGGAGTAGCGAAAATTCTGCCCACCCAGTGAAAAATCCTTAGAGGAGGCCCTGCGTGGCACGTGCGTAAGGGGTCACCCACATGCATCGGGAATAGTCCAATACTTGGTAGAAGGAATGAAGCTACCCTACAAAAATTACCGCGTGTAAATCGGTCAAGTGGTTGCTGATATATAAGCCTCGCAAAAGCGTGACCACGGCCGGCCGGAGATTTCCGTTAATCTAAGGAAAGACTACGCTCGCTTCGCTCGCTCCGTAATAAAGTCTACTGAGTGTTTGACAGGTCTGCAATACAGCGTTTGAGTGCGTCTCGTCGACTGCTTAGGTCTGTTGACGCTCTTATCACGCTCCTCGCCATCGTTCTAGGTTGACGAATGCTAGTTGTCATTGAATGAGTACCTTGCGAAATTGTAGGTTTCGTAACATCGGACTGACGTTACGAAACTCTAGCCTATGCTCTAACATTCTTGTAACATCGACGAAACATCAGACAGATGCTACACTTCTAAGTGCTGTCCATTATTCGTAATCATATTAAAGGGAATAATTCACTTCCCTGAGATTAGTTTTTTTGCAATCGATTTATGATTTTTAATGCTCAAAATGATCAGGAAATAAAATAAAACCTTATTTTTTATAAAAAAAGGTTACTTTCGTTATTCTAATATAGAAGGAGCTATGTTTTTATCTTGAGTTATAGAGGCTACGTACTATATTTGCAGCGAAAGGTAACGATATTTTGACCAATCAAATTAAAGCTGCATAGACTCACACGAAGTTGTAGACAAAAACAGCGTATTTGATGCAACCTATCTGCAAGCTGATTGGCTGAAAGTTTAGCCTCTGTGACAGGTGGCTGCGTTCTTGGCATTCTACTACGAGGGACTATATTCAGAACGAGAAATCGAATATCTTTGCCTAAAGTGCTCGCTGGGACGTAAAAGCTCCTGATTTGTGCTAGTCCCACTCCCAGCTCAAGCTACAAAACTGCTATTCCAGTTCAAAAACCATGTTAAAAGTGATATATTTCCTTTAAACGGGATGCAACACAACAGAAAGACTATAGGAACTAAAGAGCGATTTTCCATCCCTCACAACATGCACGCTGTAAAGAAGACGACCTTCTGACTTTAAACGCCTATGGTTTCCTTCTCAGTCTAAAAACTTAGGTACGAAAATAGGAAATGGGGTAAATAATGCGTATAAGTGTTGTTTATTTTACAAAAATTGGCATACGGAAAGCGGATCAAATTACGAACAACATTTTGCCAGCTCCGGTTATGTTTTCACCATTTTTTTTTTTCACCAACCGCCATCTCTGTCGCCGTCTGCCGCCCCCCACAAACAGGACCGAGAGCGGCGCCGAGCTGGGACTGACCGGTGAGCTGTCCATCGGCGATCACCTCCACCCGATGCCGGTGTTTGGAGCGCAGGAAGTCGACCATGCAGCCGAGCTGGTCGGCCAGCTCGCCGGCCGCGGACGGCGGCGACTCGGCGCCGGCCGCCAGCAGCTGCAGCAGCGCCAGAGACACCGCCAGCCGCCGGAGGGAGCCCATCGGGTCCCCTGTGCCGCACCGCCGGCTCAACCACTGTGTGGGGCGGTTCACAAACGCGCGGTATTGAAAAGGTCCAAAATATGGCAGCATACTTATCGACCCGACTGGTCAATGGTGGCCGGATGTCGGACAGGGCCTCGTGGTGCGACCGTTGACAGAGCACTTCCTTAAATGACCGCGCAATTGTGCCTCATGAAACGCCCTAATGGATTATCTTCACTCGCTCCCAAATTCCGCAATAAACGCAGCGGGGTACCTACCTCCTCGCATGTTTTCTAAGAAAACCAACATCCCATCCAGAGCAGGCTGGCTAACATGGTTTTGCCAGTTGCCTTCTATCAAAACGATGGATTCCTCAAGGTACAAATAAACATAATTGAAATTGAAATCAGGGGCCCGGGAACGATTTTCAAGTTTGGGGGGCGGAGCCTAAAATACCTGACATGATTTATATGAAACAGTGGCGTAGCTAGTGGTCTAAGGGAACACGTACCCCCCCCCCCCCCCGCCCCCTCCATCAGGTTCAAAGGGACCCTCGGGTCCGAGGGGCCCTGCGGCGCCATTTGACCGCTGAGGGTTAACGATGGCCATATTTCTACTCAGAAGGGCCCCATGGGGCTCGTTAGAGCATCTCATGGGCCCTAAATAGCCACACTATAGGATCTCCATAAGGGCCCCACGCCGGCTTCTGAGCGCCTCTTGCGACTTTTAAGGGCACCTCGGTGGTCTCCAAAGGCCCGTTACTGGCCTCTGAGAGTTCTTACCGGCCTATGAGGGGCCAGTTCAAGGGACAGTGGGCCCGTGATGGTCCCACACTTATTTTTCTAAGGTCCCCATAACGGCAACTGTGGGGCCCCCATCGGCGCCTATGATGGCCCACACAGGTGTCTCTGAGGGTTTCTGGAAGTGTCCGGTATCCCTGGAAGGACTCTCATCAGCGCCTCTGAGAGAATCACACTAGCGCCTCTGAGCGCCCACATGAGAGTTGAATATAATCATACCTAGCCTAAGCGTCTGGTTTTTCCATTTGCTAGAAAACACTCGACGGTATGTGATGGGAATGACGAGTTGTTCTTTATGATAAAATGCACGTACTGTTCTGTATGTTTTCTGGAGGTAGTTCCATTGTTTAACAGTAGCTCCTAGGTACAGTGAAAGTTGTTGATATTTCATGCTTTTATTCCTTAGATAAGTAGCACGCTCAGGCCCAAGGGTTAGCCCCTACCAACCGATCAGCCCCCCCCCCCCCGCCCCAGGTCGCGCGCATGAGTAAAATGGTGTAGAATAGCACAAGTTGCCCCACATTCGTCACTCAAAAATTCATTAGGTACTAATGGCTAAGTGGTTTGAGACCACCAGTACAACACTTAGTAACATAGCTATAGGTACTAATGCATATGCCACTTTCCGACAATTCACTGTAGCATCATCGGTGGATCTCTCCTCACATCAGTGAAAATATCGGGCACCGTCGTTTGTCTTCCTCAAAGGACGATAGAAGCCATGTTTTCATTCGGGCGTTGTTGCTCACCATCAAACATCCATTTTCCTTATGGGATGGAATCGATCTGCACCGGGGTGTTTGCCATGGATCCTTTCAATGCCGCACGTTTGCGGCCCGGCCCACACAGTGGTTGAGCCGGCGGTGCGGCACAGGGGACCCGATGGGCTCCCTCCGGCGGCTGGCGGTGTCTCTGGCGCTGCTGCAGCTGCTGGCGGCCGGCGCCGAGTCGCCGCCGTCCGCGGCCGGCGAGCTGGCCGACCAGCTCGGCTGCATGGCTGACTTCCTGCGCTCCAAACACCGGCATCGGGTGGAGGTGATGGCCGATGGACAGCTCACCGGTCAGTCGCAGCTCGGCGCCGCGGTGCATTTACTGTAGATTAAACCGCGAGCAGAGGCTCGACGTTTAACCCTCGCCGGACCTATTGGTTTTCTACATACGCGCCGGCCGAGGGGGGGGGGGGGGGGGGGGCGGGTACGACCTCCCTCGCCGTTTCGCCCCTGGCGGAGCTAGCGCGTCGCGGAAAAAACGAGCGTGTGCGCCGTTACGAGACGCAGAGATTGGTACCCGATTTTAAGGTCCTAGGTCAACCGGTGACCTCTGAGGTCAGGTCAAGTGCCCCAAGGTACGGTTCAGTTTTTGGTGAATAACTTCGCAAAAAACGGCCGCAGAGCCGCGATTTTGGCAGCATCGTGTTTGCCTCGCTCAGGCGCGTCGAATGATATACTTTATGTCCGGGTCAGGTCAACTTGGGGTGTTGACCTCAGGTCAAGGTCAGGTCAGCACCCCCAGGTCACGAAGTTGGTCGAAAGAGGTCATGTCGCATATCATTCGATTCGGCAGGTCTTCCTGTGTCCATTGGTGGCTTTCCCGACTCGCTAGCTTAATTTGATCAAGAGTTATTGGTGAAAAACTAATGTGACCTTGATGACGTCATAAATGACGTCACGCAAGGTCAACATTGCAAAAATGACGCATCTGACCTTGCAAGGAGTGCATCAAATCACGATTCTGTGTGCTTGACATAGTTGGAGATCGTTCCTGGCGCCAGAATAGCAGTTTTCAATTTTCCCCATTGACTTATAATGATGAGGTCACGAAAATGACCTGACCTCATATGACCTTTAGGAAAAAACCTAGATATACAAGTTGTGAGACTCATAATGGATACTAGATCCTGCAAGTTTCATTTCCCTGTGACATCTCCTCTGGCAGTGAGGGCGTTGCGAAGTTGCGACATCTGAAGACCGTGCAGAGGTTCGCTTATGACGTCATAGGTCAGTGACCTGACCTGACCCAAAAATGCGGTTGGTGTCAAAAGATCCGGCTTGAATCAAAGGTCAGGTATGCCAAGTCTCAGCTCTCTATCGCCAGCGTGTTCGGAACTATCGCGAAAAAACCCTATGGGGGGGGGGGCGGCACCCGCCACCCCCCCCCCCCCCCTCGGCCGGCGAGGGTTAAAAGATATGTCTACCTACGAGCGGTTTAAAGGGACTATCCCACCTTCTAAAATGTTGTTAAAACCAGTTAAATTGTGCCCGACTTTATAGATTGGATGACCAGGAACACGGTTCTGGCATTTATTTTTCATTAAACATCTTAGGCTTCCCATATTCCAAACACAAACTTTCAAATATGTGACGTCACAGCCCAATATTACCTCCTTCCCCAGGCCACATTACTGTCATAAAGCTGATTCTTTTTACTTTGTAGGCACCACAACAAAGTTCAGACCAAGTTTTAGGCGATTTTTCAACGAACAAACCCATTTAAATCAGAATGACTAAACGAGGTGACGTCACACTAGCGGTCGCTCCATGTTGAAGATAGGGCCTTGTACAAGGCCCATTTTCAAATGAAGTGAACGAATTTCTTCAACACCAAGAGGCCGCGGGGGTTGCAACCTAGATAGATAGTGGTTTCTGAACCTCGCCGCAAACTTGGCTATCTCAACTCAAACCCCATGTTAAAGGTGGGATAGTCCCTTTAATCATTTTATCCCGTGCTGCCGATATCTTTCGTGCGTTTAAGGGTATGTATGTTACCATATGCCGGAGTATGTCTTTAATATTAGCACGTGACTCTGGTATCAGCGTTCTGCCCGTGAGTCTTTACAATGGGAGACAAATGTGGTATTACTTTCGGCCACTGAACTCTATAATGCATAATGCTTTCGGCCCTAGGGCAATTTTGTAATAGGTACCCACTAGGGTTACCCGCGTGCTCCGCAACGCGAAGAAGGGTTATTTGTGACCCGTGGATATTGGGTTGGTCTGTGTCGATTTGGTTGGTATCCATTTCGTTCGAATGCTTTTTAACGGCCAAAACAAAAAAGATTCATCGCATTGAGGTGCCCGTGTCGTATTATCATGCGTTCTACTTAAGAATGATTCGAAAACTGGCGTGAAGTCTTTTGAGGGCCATCGATGAATTTCGCTAAAAATGACAATGTAATGGTTTGGAACATTTACATTTTTAAGAATACTGTTGCTCATCATGCAAAAATGAAGAGTGAATATTGGACTAAAATTGAATGCTCTATCCAATGGTACCATATTCAATTGCCAAAGGTATCAGGTTATGCAGCAAACCCTGTGTGATTAATAAAGTGGCACAAAATTGACAAACACCATTTTCTCCTGTGATTTGCACCACCTTGATTTGGATCAATTAGCTTTTTACAATTTTTATATGAGAGGCGGTACCTTTCTCTTGCAAATAGGCGTTGATTCAACTCGCTCAATTTAACGGTCACCTAAAAATAAAATTAATTCCAAAATCCCTCAAAAACCGCAATTTTTCAAATAAAAGTGCCCTCTCCGGTGCACATGGCGCGTGCTATCCTCTGCATTGCACGCACACCATTCAATAGCCCGTTCAATTCTGTACACGATGCTGTTTTCCCCGTGCCTGTCGGACCCCTGGTCACCAAGATATTGCACGGGAACTGGACCCGTGTCGGCCAAAATTAGCCGTTTTCGCCCGATTTCGCACGCCGATTTATACATGTAAAGCCTATGACGCGAATTTGCACTTTTTGGGCACGCACCTCGCGCCCCCTATCGACCCGATCGAGCCCAGACCCCTCAAAGGCACGTCGCGCATCCTTGATCTATGAGTTGTGCAAATTTCAACGGGCTAGGTGCAACAGTTTGACCTGTAGTCCACGCAAAGCACCACCAAGTCGGGACCTCGGTAACGGACAGACGCACCCTCCTCAAATAGTAATATAGAAGTAGGTACCAGAGACGGCCCGGCGAAACTGAAGACAGGTGTTAATTGTTATGGATGCATCATGCAAATTCACATCGTAGTTCATAGCGAAACCCATGTATTGAAGGAGAAAGGGCATATACGTTCTGGAAAGCTATAAAATCACTGTGCAACGGCATATGGTAAAGTAAATCAAGTAAATACCTCTCCAAGGCCGGACAGTTGTTTTCAAATCCTCGGTCAGCTTGACAATTTTTGCCCTCGCCCTTCCGGCTCGTGCAAAAAATTGTCAGGCTGACCTCGGACTTGAAAAGCTATATCGTCCCCGAAAGGTATTTTATATTACTGAACGGCTTTTTTAAGGCCGAGGTATCCATTTTTCTTCAAAAAAGTTTAGTACTTAGTAAGATATTTCCCATACGTCGTTCAATAGCTATCTATTCATTAACTCACACTTTTATTATCGAAATCATCTTTTTTGCGGAAAGTTAATTTTAAAACATTTTTAAATCATTTTATTTTTTAAAATCATCAGAACTGTGGCCCATCAACCCGTGCCGGAAAGCAGTGCAGGAAAGATCAAGTGCAATGTTTCCTGCACGGCTGTAGTCTGTTTTTAGCAGAGTTGCCGGTCCTTTAAAGTGCCTTTCTGATAAGTGCGCGAGGAGCAAAAGCAAAAATGTAATCCTGATGTAAATCCTGCAAATCCTGAAACTTTACACATCCGTAGCGTTTCTTCGACATGAACTAAAAAGAAGGAAAAGTTGTCTTTCAGTCTTCTTAGTGCTTGTGCAAGGAGCATTTGTACTTTAAAATACTTTGTGAATGACGTCTCCTTGAAATTGTATGTAGGATATATTTCACAAAAAGTCAAATACAGAAATGATAAATTTTCGATCACGGATCTTTGTCAAATCACATTCAAAATTCAAAATTTTCACATTTTTGAATTTTGAATGTGATTTGACAAAGATCCGTGATAGAAAATTTATCATTTCTGTATTTGACTTTTTGTGAAATATATCCTACATACAATTTCAAGGAGAGGTCATTCACAAAGTATTTTAAAAGTTGTCTTTTTCGAAGCTAAAATGTTCACCAATCGATCGCCAGACCAAGGTGATTTTCAATGTTTTTGAATTTTGTTCAAAAGAGAAAAATAGCATGGCCTTAACAGGAGAAGCATGCAGTTCATATTGTTTGGTTCACCCAAGGCTATGTAAACCAGGTAGAACGCTCCCGACGAAAACCTGGGGACAAAAATGAATTTAGTAACCGCGTTTCTGGGACCAAACAAACTCAGGTTGCCATGGTAACGGGGCAAATGTGGCATGAGTACGCACCTAATAACTCATTTTTCAACGAATTGTTTCAGTAAAAAGCAATAAGAATTGTCGGACCGCTACAAGAATGAATTGCAGTTTTCATAACCGACCCGAGTTTTTGTCAGACTGCCCTAAATCTTATGTCTCCCCGTGGCCTAGTGGATAAGGCGTTCGCCTGCTAACTCGGTGGCAGCGAGTTCGCGGCCGGAAAGCTCCACGTCGTTTGACCCGCGTTCCTATATTAACCCTCGCCCATGTAGGGGGGGGGTTGGTGCAACCCCCCCTGAGGCTTTTCGGAAATAGTGCAAAAACGGCGGCGCCCAGCGCCGCCAAATTTTGGCTACCTTATGGGGCAAACCTTGCGCATCTTTTGATAAAAAAAAAATTGACCGGGTCATGTCAGGTCACGGAGTTATGACGTCACAAAGGGAACAGCCTCCGGCCGGATTTTCACAAACTGAGTGCCAACGCCCGAGGTTTCCTGCCGGTGGCACAGACATCGGTTGATGGATCGTGATGAAACTTCCCATGCATGTTGGGGCAAGTATTGGCTATCATATGGTATAAGAAACTTGACCGGGTCAGGTCAGGTCACGGAGCTATGACGTCACAAGAGGAACAGCGTCCGGTACTATTTTTGAAAAGCGCCCGAACCACTATTTTGCTAATTCTTGTCACCTCAATGGGAATATGCAGCAATATTAGCTTCTATAGGGAGCAAATGGACCTCCCAAATCCAAAAATACAATCAGATTTCAAAAATTTAAATTTTGATTTTTCGAATTTCTGCCGCCGACTGTGACCTTGCCGACTTCCGGCGCTCCCAACGCGCCATTTTTAGAGCTAGGGAAACGAAATACATACCAAACGATAGAGAATTGATCAAGGAACACGATAGTGAAGGTTTCAAGTCGATATCTCTCACCGTTTTGCCGCAATCGCCGCGGAAAGTTGAAAAGTCAATTTTTCCGAAAATTCTACCTTTGACCGGTCAAAAGTAGGTCAAATGTTGACCTAGGACCAAAAAACATACCACCAATCGCGAGATCTCGGCGAGAGCAATCCGTTGGTCTTTTCCGCTAAGCTCTACGACGCTCCGTTTTCAAACGCCAAGGGGGGGGGGTCGCACCAACCCCCCCCCCCTGCATGGGCGAAGGTGGCAGATCGCCGTTTACGGGCGAGGGTTAAGCCAGCTGGCAACTGGCGAGAGAGGGCCACGCTAGACCCGGGAGGACCGTGCCGCGATCTACCTGCGGCACGTTAAACTTTCGATCCAAATTATCACCGGTGAACCGGTGATGGTGGGCGTGGGCAACCGGGCGTGGGCAAGGTGGGGTGGTGGGTCCGTGGTGTCATTGGCAACAAGCACTGCTTAGCGGGGCATCCGGGCCCATAGCCACCCATTCATCCATTCGGACAAAATTTCTTTAAAAAATATCAAAATCAAGTCCTAAACTGAACGGCCCGTGCTCCTATAAGGTTACCTCTAACGCACTGGCCTCAAAAATCGTCACTGGTTTATCAGCCAATGAGCGTCGAGTATTGTCGTACGCTGATTGGTGGGATCACTGCAGTTGTTGTTTAGAATGCTTACGGTGCTGACAGCGTTAGCGAAGGTGTCTCCACTTTTCGTAATGTTAAAAGCCCGGAGCGCACCCCCCGGGTTCACCCTAATTAAGTGTACGACAGTGAATCTGATGACTGGTGTTTCCGAGCACAGTTCGTAACATCATGAAAGAAAAGGAAGTCGGCGAGTTCAATTCTCTAATGAAGTCAGCCCCACGGACGTTCGTTCAGAAAATCGACGATTTCGACGAACGTGTCATAAAACGAGCCATACACATGTATGAAAAGGGTGAGCGAGTTACCCTGAATTCGATCCTGATGAAGGTGACAAGTAAGCTGGACTTAACCTTCAGTCGCAGCTCCCTGCGCAAGATCCTCCTTCAGAACGGCTTCCGTTACAGGAAGGTTAACAACAGGAAGCTGCTGAAGAAGCGCCCGTGCGTGCGGGCTGCAAGAGCCCGCTACCTCAGAGAGATGCGCAGGATCCACAGTACTGAGCCCGACCGAGCAGTCATCTATCTCGATGAAACGTGGTTCAGTCGGCTTGATTTTGATAAAAAAAGGCTGGCTGGATGATCACGAGTTTTGTGGCAGGGGAAGTGTTGTTTGTTGGCAAAGGCAGGCATCTGATCATTGTCCACTATAGATCCAGAGATGGATTTATTGGTGATGCCTTGCTTACCATCTGGGCCGACGGCAAGAGCACAGACCACCGCGACTCGATAAATGCGCAACATTTCGAGGAATGGTTCTCCAGTCTACTCCAGAACATCCCGGCTAACAGCGTTATAATCAAAGACAACGCCAGCAACCACAACCGGATTAAAAACAAGACCCCGACGACCAGTAACAAGAAAGGAGAGATCCAGGCATGGCTGGAGGAAAATGACATTGCATATGACGACAACATGCTCAAAGTGGAACTTCTGCAGCTGGTTCATAAGTACGCTCCCCCAAAAGCGTACCATGTGAATGAACTGGCAAAAGAAAAGGTCACATATGCCGGAGTATGTCTTTAATATTAGCACGTGACTCTGTTATCAGCGTTCTGCTCGTGGGCCTTTACAATGGGAGACAAATGTGGTATAACTTTTCGCCCCTAGGGCAATTTTGTAATACCAGAGACGGCCCGGCGCAACTGAAGACAGGTGTTAATTGTTATGGATGCAAATTCACATCGTAGTTCATAGTTCACGTCAGTGGACAGGCTGGCACCCTACAGCTGTGACTTGAACTCGATCGAATTTCGAAATGATATGGGCTCAACTGAAAACGTATGTGAGACAACGCAACAGAAGCAGAAGCATAGGAGCCATCAAGCTGCTTGTGGAAGAGGCGGTGGCCCACATCCCACCCTCGGGATGGGTTAAGTGCTGCGATCACGTGGAAGTGCTCGAAGAGCGCTACTGGCAGCACGAGCACTTGTCCGAAGAGGTGGAGCGCGTCGTCGTTACCCTGGGAAGCAGTGATAGTGAAGACGAAGACAGAAGACGAGAGGAGCCGTGTTGAACTGACTCGCTATACGGTGGTGATCGCATAATAATGATTTGCGATTATGCACGAGGCAGGCGTGAACAGCTGGATGCAGACTGCACCGGGGATGGATGCAGACCATCAGAATATATAGTTTACTTTTTGCTCTTTCGTTTGACCTTTGATTTGACAAAATTCAACCTTTGATGACCTCTGGCGAGCTGACCTTTGACCTGACCTTTGAAATGACTGACTCATATAGGTATAATGCAATCTACATATAAAGAACAGTGATAAGGTGGGATACGCAAACTGGTTTCATTCCTAAATTATTCACTTTCTCAATCTCTTGCCTCCTACTATCGCTGGCACCATGGCATGACTTTTGTGCGATCTTCGCTGAGACAAAGAAGCTGCCTGGTCAGGGAAGCATTGCCCTCCTCTCAACCCCTCTCCCCCTCTATTTCCTTTTTTTGTATACAGTATAAAAACTGATATCGTAAGAACGGTTATGACAATTGTCAAGAAGGGTTGTGAGGCGTAATAGCCAAATCCGCAGCTTATTCCACCAGCATACGTGAAAGTCAGCACAATTACATATGAATACTGCGGCCTGAGTGTGCAGAGCATGGGAAGTTCAGTACGACACTGGGTCGACACGGATCGATTCGAGCCGCCATAAAAGGAGCCGATAGAAAGTGTCTCGTATTTCTGTTTTCGCAGTCTCAAAGCACGCGCAGTTGCAATTTAGGCACTTAACCTTCCAGGCGGTGGGGGGCATTTCCCCCCCCCCCTTTAGTTTTTTTTCGATATATCTCGAGAACCGCTGCGCCGATCGTCACCAAACTTTCAGTACCCTCCCGGGAGTAGCTAGCGCACATGGTGACCAAAAATTTTTCCAAGGCTATGATAGGTTGGCCGCTAATGACGCCAGAGTGACGTCATTTTTGCCATTTTCGACCCAAAAAAAGGTTTCGCGGGAAGAGCTGTCAGGCCTACAGCTTTAGAGATACAGAAAAATGTTTCAGACATAAAAGGTGTGAAATCAAGAGGGCTACAAAACTGCTATTTCGGTTTTTCGAATTTTTTGGATTTTGACCCCCAAAAATGAAAAAAATAATTTTTTGAATATAATAGCCGAAAAATCCAAAAAGTTTTTTGAATTTCAAAAAACCGGAATATATGTGATAGTCCCTACCGCCTTCTATCTACATACCAAATTTGAGATCAATACCTCTTTTTTGGCCAAGTTATAGCGAAAAAAAAACTCTTCAAAATTGATGACGTCAAATTTTCAAACTCAATTTTTAGCAATTCTAGACCTCGTAGCGCAAAACAAAGTCTACCATTAGACTCCCCGTGACAAGCTGCATCGAATCGATACCCATTTTATGCAAAAATATCAACTTTGAAATTTGACCTTTTTTGACCTGACCTTGACCTGACCTCCACCAGAAAGTGACCTCAACCGTACCTACCTGATAGTCTTATAACCAATACCATTGAGTTAGAAATGAAAAACTGGCCATAAAACATGCATCGCACAACCTTAGTAAAGTTGGGTTCATGTGGTGACCCTTGGTGACCTTTGGTGACCTGACCTGTGACCTGACCTGGTATGACCAGTGACCTCTAATAGCAACATATGTACTAGACAACTGACGCCTTATCGCTGATTTTCGACAAAATGCGTTTTGCTCGGTGTTATAGCGCTTTCCCTAGAAGCCCCGTGAACGATGAAACATTTTATCTTTGACCTGACTTGTGACGTCATAGGTCAATGAAATTTGGTTTTCCGTCGACAAATTTGACAGAGCTATCGAACGCCGTTTGAATTTTCCGGATCCGTCCAGTAGTTTCGGAGATACGAGGGGGGGCAAAAAATGCCCCCCCCCCCTCCCCACCGCGCGGAAGGTGGCTGGGAGGCTCACCGCCTGCCGGGTTAAAACGACCGGCAGGTGCTAAAAAAAAAAAACAGACTATGTACAATGCTAAAGGGATATCTCGGCGTATGGGAAGATACATCTTGCATAAATAAGCACACGTTTCAGCAGAAACCAAGAGAAGAAGAGACGTGCTTTGAAAAACGATCAAGACAAAGTTATGTCTGAAACTGACAAGTTCATCATCATCGTCATCATCATCATGTGTTGTGAACAAAACAAGACTCAAACTAGATGAGTATACACTCTTTGTATCCCTCAATAAAATGTATTAAGTTCAACAATGTTCGAACTAAATCATAAATCAACAAAGCAAATGTCAGGTCTGACCTGCTTGACCTAGAACACAGTTGCAGCATGATAAAGTCTCTTAGAGTATTGCACGTGCAATATGCATTGCATAATCCTCTATCTCCCCCAAGTTTCTGAGCAGGGGCTTCTTGAGTTAAAATGTGAAAGAAACGAAGTACGCAAATAAATGCATGCATATACACAAGGTGGTCTGTGACACGAATGTGTCTAGGGCGGGGTGACACCTAAGTCACATAGTCGTTCAGCCACTTTGGTCGAACACCGCGGTTGGACCGCGCTGACCTCCGAGGTTCTGGTGGTCCACTCATTGGTGGTGGTGTCTGGTCAGGCGTTGGGGTTGCCTCCGGTTCCAGTGGTGGCACATCAGTGCTGATGATCGGCTCTCGGATCTCTGGTGTGATCACTTCAGGTGTGCATGTTTCTGGTGAATGACGCCGAGGTACCATTCCAACCACAGGTTGAATGTGTGGTGTTGGGGTTTGAGTCGGAGGGTCTTTATATTGAACATCCAGATTGAGGCTCCGTGGTGGTAGCGGTGGCTGGACGGGGATATACTTGCGGAGGAACTTTCGGTTGCGCAGGGTGACTCGCCCTGATCCATCCACGCGGACCACGTACTGATCATGTTGGCGTACCTCGACCACCTGTCCTGTCTTGTCCCATTTGAGGGGCTCTGGGCCGATCTGGTTCTGAATGCGGACGCGATCTCCCACGGTTAGCGGCGGCAGACGTTTGGTATGTTCGGCCCAGCGTTCACTGTCTCTCACGTGTCGAGTGCGCAGAGCTTCTTCCCGTGACTGTAGAGTCTGTGTCCAGGTGCTGTGCGGCCGATAGCGTCCGGGCGGAATCGGGATAAAGTCCCTGATAGGTCGGCCGAAGACTGCCATGGCTGGTGAGATCTTGGTGTCACGGTCTGGAGTGTTGCGGTATTGCAGAATGGCCCTCTGGAATGCATCTGTGTCCAGGCTGCCGTCCACTCCGACTCCAGTGTTGTCCGTGATTAGCCGTTTGACTGTTTTTACCCCGACTTCTGCTCTGCAGTTGCTGTGGGGGAAGGCCACAGATGATAGGCGGTGGTGCACACCCCAGCTGTGGAGGAACTGACGAGTGACCTGGGCGGTGAATTCCGGGCCTCCATCAGAGGCTAGTTCGTCCGGGACTCCAAAAGTGGTGAATGTCTTCTTTAAGCAGTTGATGAGACTCCACGATGGGTCAGTTGGAATACCGGTCAGTGATGACTAGGTAGTTTGATCCTTTGTAGTGGCAGTAGTCTGCACATGTGCACTGAAAGGGGTAGGCAGGCTCGACTGGCGGCGTGGGAGGGGCGCTTGGTTGCGAAGGAGACATCCTGTTGCAACTAGCGCACGTGGCACGTGCTTCGGCGATGTGCCCTGTGATGCCAGGCCAGAATACCGAGTCTTCGGCCCTGGCGAGCATAGCCGTGACTCCTTGGTGTGCTGAATGGAGGGAGGATGTGTAGTGTTCACCGCCGTCTCCGGATTCCGATGTATTCTCACAAACTCGCGGTGCAAAACACTAGGGCACTGTCGTGCTGTGCGGCCGGGCGGAGCCTCTCGACTGCTGGCTCTGACTGGAGCCGAGCAGGGTGCGGCCGCCTCACACTCGTATTACCGGGGGCCCGATGCCGAGCCTCGGACACCCGATGCACTAGGTACTCGATACACTACACATTCCCCCCTCTCGCAAAAAAAGGAACAGCATCACTGCGACACGTAGTAGTCCGGTCGTCTACAGACACGGTCGCTTCGCCTGGGACGCTGCACGCTCACATCGGCGGCGTCCGGCGACGGCTCGCAAGCTGTCTCGGTCGACGGGCGAGAAGCAGCGGCGAGCGAGGTCAGCGGGCCAGCGGCGTCGGCCTCGGAAGTCGTGGCGGTCGACGTGGTCTCGCCGGGCCCAGCGGGGGGAGATGCGGAGGGAGACGCCGGCGCGTATGGGAGACGGGCCAGATGGGCGGCGTTCCAGGTCCGGCCGTCAGCCAGACGGTACGTTGCGGGACCGACGCGCCCAGTGACTCGCACCGGAGACGTGAACCGACAGGACGTCTTCGAGCGGTGTCCCTGCCGTCTCACGCAGACGTAGTCGCCCTCAGTGATGCGCGGCGTCGTCACGCCACGGCGGCGGTCGTAGGACCTCTTGTTGGACTGCTGTCGGCGTCGAACTCGAGACGCCACACTGTCGGCTCCTGGTGTTGACGGCTGAATGACAGGCAGGTTCAGCCTCATCTGTCGTCCATGCAGGAGCTCTGACGGTGACTTCCCAGTTGTCGTGTGTGGGGTGGCTCGATACACCGCCAGGCTCTTGCGTACCTCGTCAATGAACGCTGCTGGTGGACAGTCTGTGATCCACGACTTGAACGTTTTGTTGAAGCGCTCTACGGCGGAGTTGCCTCTAGGCCAGTAGACGGACGATTTGGTGTGCTTCACCCCTCGGGCGGCCAGATACGCAGTGAACTCCCTGCTCGTGAACTGGGGCCCATTGTCCGTCACGATCTCGTCGGGATAGCCCTCTTTGGCCCACACAGTTGACAAGAACTTGATGACGTCTTCAGTCTCAGTCGATGACGTCAGGCAGACTTCCGCCCATTTGCTTCTGTAGTCAATCAGAGTGATGGCGTAACGGGCAGTCGCTGGTGCTCCGTTGATTGGACCAACGATATCCATTCCCAGTTTCGACCAGGCGCGGTCCGGCAGGTCGACTGGCTGCATGGGCGCAGGGCGTGCGCGCTGGGAGAGGACTGCGTCGCTGTGCTGGCAGCGCTCGCAACTTCGGCACAGCTCCTCCACCTCACGGTTGATGCCGGGCCACCACGCCAGATTCCGCAGCGCCTGTTTCATGCGGACGATTCCGTCGTGCGCGCTGTGCGCCAGCTCCAGGTATCTGCGGCGGAGCTGAACGGGCACAACAACTTGTTGGGCTCCTCTCAGGATGACGTCGTCGTTGCGCACCCACAACTCGTGTCTCATCTTGAAGTACGGCTGGACTTCAACCGGGCAGGCCTTGGCGCTGCTCGGCCAGCCGCGCTTGATCTGATGACGCAGCTGCTGCAGCTCAGGATCAGCAGCTGCCGCGGTGCGGACGTCTTGCTCGGTCAGCACGCTCTCTTCATCTGTCAGAAGAGCGATCACCTCTTCTTCAGCGGAGCTGTCTTCATGCAGGTCCGCTTCTTCGGGGTGGCCACGGACCATTGTCAGTGAGCATATCTCGCCAGGGTCGGGCTGAGACGGTGGCGGTTCCGGGACTTCTGCGCTCCCAGTGACCGCCAGCTGATCGATTGCCCCACTCGCGGGGTGCAGGTTTACGTCCAACTGCTTCAGCAGGTCCAGTCCCATGACGGCTTCTTCACCGTCGGAATCTATGATGAAGAACTCTGTGTTGGCTCGCCGTCCACGGTAGGTCACCAGCGCTGGCAGCGTGCCAAGCACTTGAAGCTGGTGTCGACCAAAACCGAACAGACGAGCAGACGTTCTATTGAGATGACTGCCTTTGAAGAGACGTCTGGCGATGCCGAGTCCTAAAGCGGACACCGTGGCACCCGTGTCAACTTGCAGGTTCACGGTCTGCGTGATACCTGGTACCTCCATCTGTACTTCGCACATCATCTTATCAGTATTTGGTACGGCGCAGCAGAGAACAGTCAGCTCGTGACACCTTCTGTCGTCGTTCCGTTCACCAGACCAGCAGACCACGGCAAAGTGACCCGTCCGCCCACACTGCCTGCACCTGGCACCGGTAGCGGGACACCGACCGCGCTCATTGTGCTGGCGCCGGCCGCAGCTGGGGCACGTGTCCGGTTGCAGCTGGGCAGGTCCGGAACGACGGTCGGCTTGCAACTGGGCAGGGGCGGGGCGGCGGTCGTCTTGCCGCCGGGCGGGTCGCCAGGGCCGGCGCCCGCGGCGCTGACGAGCGTCAGATATCTGATGCAGTGACTGCGCTCCGTCGGCGGCGGGCCGCGCCGGCCCGGCCATGGCGGTCGCCTCGCGTCGGGATCGCTCGAATGCCTCGGCGATCTCCAGAACGCGGTCCAGGGTCAGGCCCTTATCCTGCAGAAAACGCTCGCGGAGAATCGGATGCGCTGTTGCTTCCACGACTTGGTCACGTATCATGGCGTCTGTCATTTGTCCAAACGAGCAGTTTACTGCCAGGCGGCGCAGCGCCGCCACGTAGTCGGCCGTCGGCTCGTGCGACTCTTGCCGTCGCTGCCGGAAGAAGAACCGCTCCGCGATCACGTTGACCTGAGGTTCATAAAACTCGGCGAGCTGCCGCTCAGCCGCATGGAACTCGTCTTCGTCTTCTCTCCTCGGCTGGACCGGTAGGGTACGGTACACCCGTTGCGCCTCGGCGCCGACACAGTGCAGAAGGAGAGCCGTCTTCCTCTCCGTGCTGTAGGCCTCACCTCCCAGGGCAGTCAGGTAGTTGTGGAAACTGAAAATCCAGTCACTCCAGGGCAGTGCTGGTTTTCCTGGTCTCGCCAGGAACGGAGTTGGCGGCGACACCCCCTCGACGTTCATCGTCGGTAGTATTCAGGATCTCGTCCTCGTCGCCAGATGTAGTGTTCACCGCCGTCTCCGGATTCCGATGTATTCTCACAAACTCGCGGTGCAAAACACTAGGGCACTGTCGTGCTGTGCGGCCGGGCGGAGCCTCTCGACTGCTGGCTCTGACTGGAGCCGAGCAGGGTGCGGCCGCCTCACACTCGTATTACCTGGGGCCCGATGCCGAGCCTCGGACACCCGATGCACTAGGTACTCGATACACTACAGGATGTTAATTGTTACCTCCGTCCTGAGTGAAGGCGGGATGACGATCCTGTGGTTGTACAGGACGACTTCGTCGACTGTGTGAAGTTCGTCTCTGTACCTATGATAATCTCGGAGTGGGGCTGGTAGGTCCAGCTTCTTCTTGGGCATGCCAGCTTCGACGATGGAGACGAGCGCGTGCATTTCCGGATCGCTCGCTGTTTCGAGTTTGACTCGCTCCCATGTGACTGCTCTCAAGTCGGCTGCTGATATCGCTGCCATGGCTGTTGCTACTGTGGCTTCCTCCAGTGCGTCGCAGGATAGGCGCTCGGTCTCGGACTTAGCAGCTAACGTCAGGCCGCTCGGTGGGGCGTGGTGCGTGTCTTCTGGGTAGTTGATGAAGCAGCCGATGTCATCCTCTAGCGTCATCTTCACAGGGGCTCCTGATGGGTATCGAGAGACGCTGTCAGCAGCCCGGTGCTTCGGGCCTGGTATGTGTACCATGCGGAATTTGTATCGCAGTGTTTTTTTCTTTCAGGTTCCGCAGGCGAGTGTTTGAAATGTCTTCGAGACATCTGTCACCAAACACCTTCAGTAATGGCTTATGATCCACGGCGATGATAAGATCTTCACACCCGAGGACGAAGTAGCGTGTCTTTTCTAAAGCATCTGCGACTGCTAGTGCTTCTCCTTCGATGGGCGCGTATCGACTCTCGGCGGATTGAGTGAACCTGCTGCCGACGAGGGTGACCTTCCAGCCGGTGGGACAGCAGAATGGCTGGACTCGAGGACACGTGCAGTGCTTTTGAAACAACCAAAAGCCGATCCCGTTTCATGACCAGTCGGTAGCCAGACATGTAGGGCGGCTGCGGTCGAATATTCTGACTCCGCTTTCGATTTCTCGGGTTATGTAATATGTGCTCCTTTGAATCCTCAAACAGCTGGTTGAGCTCGTCAGTCCACTGAAACGGATGTTCTGGCTTCAGAAGCTTTCTGAGTGGAAGCATCTTCTCTGCCATGCTGAAGGCATAGGCTACCTGGCTCAGGAGTCCAAACCATGACCGTACATCTGTGATTGTTTTCGGTGTTGGGAACTCCCGAATCGATTGTAGGTAGCGACGGCAGGGGCGGACACTGTTGCTCGTGATTTCAAAGCCGGCAAATTCGACTTCATCTCTGGCGAAGGTGAACTTCTTGGCGTTCAGGAGGATCCCACTGTGTCCAGTCCAGGGATGCGGAGCCGTGGAAATTTCAAACGGCTCCGGCTCCGGCTCCGGCTCCGGAGAAAAAAATCGGCTCCGGCTCCGGCTCCGGCTCCGGGTGAAATGTTATGGCGGCTCCGGCTCCGGCTCCGGCTCCGAGTAAAATGGTCCGGCTCCGGCGGCTCCGGCTCCGGCGGCTCCGGCTCCGGCGGCTCCGGCTCCGACTCAGTACATCCCCTATGCAATCAATTAAATACGGGTGGAAGAAAAATTGGATTAGTTATACGCGTTACCTACTCTTGCCATGACCGGCTCACCGCGTCCCCGCGCAAACGCACCTCGGAGAGAACTGGCAGAACAAAGGACTAGGAAGCGATGGCATTGGAAACGCAGTCGCCGCAAATCGGAGTTCACTGAACCATCGTAAGCTGACACCCATCTCGGCTGCATTGGGGGGTGGGGGGGGGGGTGGGAAGAGACGGTGCTGGGAGTCGCAGTCCACTGCACTGGCTTCAAAACAATGGCCGTCACCTGATGACCGGTCCTCATGTTCTGGGGATGCAATAGACGTGAGGGGGGGGGAGGAGCAGACAGGAAGTTGATTGCGTACTGTGGGATACTGGGGATATTCGGCTTTTTCATTCACTTGATGGCCCATGACGTACTATTGGTCTCAAGATAAGGGCCCAGGCGACCTGTAGTTTTGATGCGGTGAATATCCTTACCCTCGCCACAACTCGGGCCGAGTGCACCCCTCCTCCCAGCCAGCGCCACCCCCACTCGCATTGTGGCGAGGATGAGGGTATTCACCGCATCAAAACTACAGGTCGCCTGGGCACTTATATTGAGACCAATAGTACGATATGTTTTACTGCCTTGTACCTACTGTCAAACCGAACTAGGTCAATTATTTTTTCCTCTTCAAAAAATAAAAAGGAGCCGGAGTCGCCCCCTTTTTTGGCGGCTCCGGCTCCGGCTCCGGCTCCGGGCTATATTGTTTCACGGCTCCGGCTCCGGCTCCGGCTCCGGGCAAAATATGCCGGCTCCGGCGGCTCCGGCTCCGACTCCGGCTCCGGCTCCGCATCCCTGGTGTCCACAGATGTCAAGCCATTCAACAGTCTGGTGGTAGCTCTCTTCTATTGAGTCTGACCAGAGGAGGACGTCATCCACGCATTTCGTTTTTCGCGGGAGGTGAGATACAATCTCATCATACCGGCGGGTGTAGCCGTCTCCGGAGGCGGCATATCCCTGGGGCGCTGTCTTGTACCGGTAGCGCCCCCACGGAGTTATAAATGTCGTGAGGTGGCGGTCCTCCGGTCGGATGGGAACGCTATGATACCCATTCCAGGCATCCGATACCGTCTTCTTTGTTCCATGTGGAACGGATCGGGCTTGGTGGAATGGCGGTTGAGTGTGGTGTGTCTCGCGGGTTGCGTGACGACTCAGCGCTTGGAGGTCGACTGTCCGTCGCGGTGTTCCGTCTTTCTTGGGGCAGACTACCATGCGATGACACCATGTGACTGGTTCTCCCACTGGGACCGGTTCTAGCACTCCTAATGCGACGTCGCGGTCGATTTCGGCCTTGACCTCTTCCTGCCAGTGGAGCGGCACGGGGATAGGGCTGTGGTGAGCGACCGGCTCGGCGTCTGGATCGACCATCAGCTTCATGGGTGTGACGTTCATCATAGGGAGAGGTTGGTGTTCGCACATGTTGACGTGCTGGACCGGTAGTAGTCCAGAAGAAACCGTTCTATTTTCTCCCGGTTCTCTTCAGTGGCAGGGAACGGTAGTTTCGGGGGTGGCGGGGGCGGCTGGCGTCGCGGACAGTCGCAGTTCTGATTCGTCAGACCGTCCATGTCGGCCGCTCCTTCCTTCTTGACGAGTGACTCAGAGGCCTGGCCAATCGCTGGAAACTCTTCGGAGATCAGTCCGAGAGCGGTGCATGCCTCTCGACCCAGGAACATTTTGTCCGTGTCGTCTGTCACGTATGCCATCTGGCGGGTTTCATACTGGGCGCCAGTACCGCCTGCTCCGGAGATGCGGAGAATAACTGCGCTGCGAATGGTTATTCCTTGGCCGTTTGTTGCTCTCATCTTCATTTTCACAGGAATGAGGTCCGTGTGGTTCAGCCCCATGCGTTGGATCGTGCTCATGCCAACAAGACAGCCTTGGCAGCCTGTGTCTGCCACAGCGGGTGACATGATAGCTGTTATCTTCGATGGTGGACTGAATCAGAGGGCCGCATAGTTCTGTGGTGATGGTTGCATCTTCATCTGTATACATGGCTGCGGCTGGGACTTCTTCCTGGACCAAGTGTTGGAGAGGCTGTCGTAGATGTGGTGATCTAGAGCGACCATCTTCTCATTCAGCACCGTGCACAGCGAGTCGTGTACCGCGCTCCCGACGTCCTCCTCTCGGCTGCTTCGAGAGAGCCGAGTGGCTGGTGGCGGAGGGCTGTGGGGGCCTTTTTGTTCCGCTGCTCCGACACATGCTGTCGAGGTGGTGGCTGTGGCCGCAGAGGCAACAAGTGTGTCCGTACGCAGGGCACGCCTGCTGCTGTATACCCGCGGTGGGGCCTTCCGTCCGTGACCGGGTTTGCCACAGTAGCTGCAGAGCGGTGTTTCCGGTTCTGGCCGTGGCGGGAGGCGGGCAGACTTCTTGTCTCGTCTGTACGAGCTCGTGGCCGCTGCGGTGACCGATGGGTGTTCCTGGAGCTGCGAGGCAGATCTTTTTCCGCACTCCTTTGCCTCTACAAAATAAAGCACCTCTTCGAGTGATTTTTGCTGTTTTTCCGAGCCCAGTAGATCAATCTGTACGTCAGGGTCATTCATGCCTCTGATCAACGTGTCCAGTACGATTTGATCTGTGAATTCAACGTCGATCTGGCAGTCGGGGCAGGGTTGGACGAATCCGCATATGTTGGCCTGTCCTCGCACGCGGGCTCCGAAGCTACGGATGGGTTCGTCCCGGTCCTGTCGCATGTTGCCGAGTGTCACCCGGGCTACCATTGGGTTTTCCTCGCGTACTGCTAATTTCTTAATGGCGTCCAGGATGTCGGACTCTGGCAGGTCGGCCAGGCTTTTACGGGCCGAGCGAGTTAAGTCCCTTCGTAGTGTGTCGTCGCAGCACTCGAGGAGCTGTATCCAGGGGCCTAGGATCCTATACAGTTGGGGGGGCTTCAGCCCCCCCCAACCTGCTGGTCAGCCCCCCCCCCCCAACTTGCCAGGCAGCCCCCCCCCCCAACATTATAAAATATGGACAAATTAAAGAAACCTGAACTTGGCAAAGTTACAATTTTGGGTAGTAGTAAAGCAGGCGTCACACTTCTTTTTGCAACCAAGGAGATGCGCTGTAGGTTAGGCTGCAGGGTGTAGGTTTTAGGTTTTAGGTGGTAGATTTTAGGTTGCAGGTTGCAGGTTTTTGGTTGTAGGTTGTAGGTGAGTTTAGGTCAGGCTTGGTTAGGTTTGGTTTGGTTTTGTCCGATTAGAAAGCATCCCTGGAGTCTGGGTAAAGCGCCTCTCTGCTTTATGACTAATGTTTGTGATATTTTACTCGCGTTGTGTTTTGTCTTAAATGCTTAATTCGACTTAATATTCAAATACTGTTTCTACATTGCTTCACTTTATTGACCCACTTCAGAAGTCGTTCCCACTTTTTCTCCTCTAAATCAGCTCAAATTTATTTGGAGCTCGCGCTGAACCTGCTATGTAATCAAGCGGTCCTCCGCGACATCACCCCCCACGCTGAGTGATTCCCAATCACTCTGAATCACTATCACACCTCACATGTCTCGATCAGTCCCTTGCATCACTGATCCAGCTCCAGTCTGACGATCTTCGTCACTGGTCTCCTGTAGACGCCCTTTGACGTTTTGACCTCAGCGACCCGCACCAGTCCGTCCGGGCCGGGGAACGTGGCGGTGACTCTTCCCAGGGGCCACGAGCCGCGCGGCACGGTCTGGTCGACGAGCAGGACTGCTTCGCCTTCTTGGATGTTCCGTGACGCCTCGGTCCATTTCATTCACGACATTTGCATCATTCACGACATTTGCAGCCAAGGGAAGCTTCTCTGCGTGAATCTCGGCGTTCCGCTTCACAACAAACTGCGCTGCAAAGGGTGCTGCTGCGTTGCCGAATAACCACCTGCTCGCTTCATATACATCAATTTCACGTTCTTCATCACCGTTCCTCCACAACACTCTGTGATACTTCTGATCTTCATCTGGAAGTTTCACCTGCAGGAACATTTCCTTCACATCGCCCGTGAGGGCGATTGGGTGCCGACGGAAACCGAGCAAAACTTCAATGAGGTCGTTGCACATTGATGGACCCGTGTAAAGCTGGCTGTTGAGACTTCTGCCTCTGAAGCTGGCGGCAGCGTCATAGACCACTCTCAGTTTCGTGGTGACTCGGTCGCTTCTTATCACAGGAAAATGTGGCAGGAACCATCCGTCCTCTTCAGCAGTCATCCTGTCTTCACCTTCAAGCTTCTTCATGTAGCCCTTGGAGAGGCAGTCTTTGAAGACGGCGTCGTAGTCCGTCAGCAGCTCCTTCCCCGCCTTTTTCAACGACTTCTCGGTCCTCTCGAGCCTTTTGACCGCGTATCCAAAGTTTCCGTGCAGGTTTGGCCTTCCGTCTCGCCACGGGACAGCAACTTCATAGCGCTCGCCATCAAACTTCAGAGAAGTCTCCATCATTTTTGTCGCTATCTTGTCTTCATGGGACAGAACTTCAGCTTCATTTTGGATCCCGATTAGGTCCAAACTGGTCATTGCCCTCATTGCTTCGATTTCTTCTTCATTATGCTTCTCCGGTTTTGGTGGCGCCTCTTCGGAAGGAGCCAACTTCAGCTTCTTCAACTCTTCCAACTTCATCACCTTCATGTTCGTTCTCATCGTCTTGCTGTTGCTTCCGTTGCGCTCATATCCGAGAAGTCCGAATGCCGTCCATCCCAACGGTGTTTTGATTCCCACTGGATCGTCTTCACAGCCCTTCACAGTCTCCAGCGGAATGAAGAGTTCCATGGTGTTCCTGGCAAGTCCGATGAGCATGTCAACGCCTTGCTTCTTCGTAGGTGTTGGAAATGGCAGAGACTTCAGGCGGTCCCACTTCAACTTAATGCCATTCCAATCACCGATCGTAGAAGCACTTGACAGGTCATCAATGACGAAGGCACTCAAGTCAATGCCAAACTTCTCATCCAGAGAACTCATCTTCACTTCGGTTTTCTTCATGTTCACCGATTCATTTCCATTCACCGTCCCCAACTCAAACCTTTCTTCGGTTCCACTGAGTTTCAGCTCTTCAGCAGTGGCTCTGTTGACGAAACTTGCGTCCGAGCAGGGGTCGAGCAGCGCGTTCACCACCACTGATCTTGTTCCATTGGTCAGTCTGACAGGGACTGTCTGGAACGCTACGGTGCTCGTGTCTTCTTGAACCTGTTTTGTTTTGAACACCTGCGAAGCATTAGCGGTCCTCTGTTCTGTCTCCCGAATGGCTGCGCCTCCGGTGGGAGCCTCAGAGCAGGTCAAACCGCTGGCTTCAGCGTGCAGTAGTGTATGATGGCTGCCGCCGCACGCCGCGACAGAACAGCAAGGATACTGGCGACAGTTACGGCCGTTGTGAGTTCCTGAAAGGCAGCGAAAACATATACCCTTCGTCTTACAGAAGTGGTACCTGCTCCCATCAGTCCACTGGCAAAACATGGGGCACACTTCCAACTTGTGCTCTCCGCCGCAGTACATGCACTTCATGGGTCCATTCTCTTTGGCACGGTGTTCACTTCTTGCATTGAAGCTCTTCTTGTATTCGTGTTCGCCTCGTTTCTCTCCGTGCCTCGGTTTCGACTTCTTTCGGTCTTCTGCCTGCCAGTGACTGCTTCCGGCTCCGCTCATTTCATGGGCATCTCTCTCACACACCGCTTCATCTGAGAGCCAGCCGGCGAAGAGAGTGAAGCTGTCCTTTTCTTTTTGAACTTGCAGCCAGCGCTTGTAACTCTTGAGGTAGGTGGCTGGCAGCTTTTCTTGTACAAGAATATAATAGGCTGAGACGTCCGAGAGTTCTCCAGCCCCTCCATGTTCTTCAAGCTGGGTCACCAGACTCTGCACTCGATCGGCTAGATCTTCTAGATCTTTGTATGAGCCCTGACGGACCGGTCTCAGGTGTCTGATTTCTTCCAGCTGATACCGTATCCGGCGGCCCGACCCTCCATACCTTCGATCCAATTCACTCCTAGCCTTGTCATATCCGGCTTTGGTAGGGCTGTATCTTTCCACCAGCTTGAGTGGCTCTCCGGAAAGACAGTTGCGAAGCTGCATCATCTTAAACTTCTCTGGAATTTCTTCGCCGTCGACAAATGCATCAAACGTGGTCTTCCAGTCTTCATATTTTCTGTTGTCCCCGGAGAAGACCGACAGCGGGGGATTTTTTAATCCATACGCGCCCCAGTCGATTCGAGCGGTTCTAGCCTCTGCTTTCTTCTGCGCTCTTGGTGCTTCTTCATTTCCTTGGGAACTTACGGAAGCCAATTTCTCTCTGATCATTTTGTTGGCGAATCTTATTGCTTCTCTGCCGTCCTTCTCCATCTGTTCTATCTCTATCCACAGCTCTTCTCTTTCTGTTTGTTCAGACATCTTCGAGCTTAGAGCTTCCCCAATTTCATTCAGTTTTTCAGTCAGGATGTCCAGGGACTCCAATATTTCTGCCGAGTTCCCTACAGTTAACTCTCCGCTTTCGACTAGCGAGTTGAGTTCCCTCTGAGCTTTATGAAACTCTCTCACTGTTGCCGCCATGTTCTTCTTTAGGGAAAGCTCCGTCGCGCTGTCTTCCGCCATCTGTTCTGAACCTTCAGGGGGCTGTGTTCCTTTCTTCTTCTTTCCGGCCATTCTTGCTCGCCGATATTCTAAATTCACTTACCTACACAGCTTTATAATTACACCCAAGCTTCATCAATCATCATTTACTGTACATTAAAACTCATGCAAATGCTAATCGTAACTGTCCGTTTCTTCACTCAATCAAACTTCAAAGAGCTTAATTACGTTAGCTTTGCTCAATGCAATGTGATAATCAATAGCTTAACATCCGGGTCATCGCGGCATCAAATGTTTGTGCTATTTTACTCGCGTTGTGTTTTGTCTTAATTGCTTAATTCGACTTAATATTCAAATACTGTTTCTACATTGCTTCACTTTATTGACCCACTTCAGAAGTCGTTCCCACTTTTTCTCCTCTAAATCAGCTCAAATTTATTTGGAGCTCGCGCTGAACCTGCTATGTAATCAAGCGGTCCTCCGCGACAACTAACTACCCAATTTTGGCCTCAAAACTAACTGGGGCTTTGAAAATGTGCATTGCAATGGAGGGAGTAAATTTAATTTATAAAATGACTTTCGAGTCATTAGAAAGAACATACTAGTAAAACAAAACCAGGAAGGTACCTACACATAAAAATCAACTGTGGTTTTAGCAAGCCTGAAATAATCAGTTGGTGAACATGTTAGGACGCCAGTACAGCAGGCGTCACCAAGCAACTTCGGTTGCGGTATTTTACAAGAACGGTTACTTATCTCACCTCCCGAACGTTGCACACCGTTTTTGTAACAAGACTAGTAAAATTTGAGTAAAATAGAGGTGAAATCAAGGCCGGTGAAATATCGTCGGCCGATTATGTTTATGATTATGTCAAATCTTTAAAATGATAACGTCATAATGAATAAAAATAAACTGGCATTATCTTAAATGGATTTGGCGAAAGAAATTTGCACATTCACTAACTTTTAACTGTTTTTTTTCATCTTTTTGTCTAAGATATGTCTTATGTCTCGCCTTCAGAAGAAGGCCAGATCCTTTTTACGGAATTTGACGTCATTGCAGGCATAATCAGCTGACGATACAGCACAAAACCTTTGGATGTTACTATGCGTGCGTTCGGCGTCCGGATAATCAGGGAAAATTGTCCGGGATCAGCGATAATTATACGGGGATTACGTTCGGTATCGCGATAGCGAGACATGTTAAAGATAGGCACCCACCAATAATTTTCCTGCCGAGAATATCCAAACGATATTTTCCGGATGCCGAACGCACGCTAAAGCGGCGCAGAAAGCAGAAAAAAACAACAAAACAAAGGCGCGACACTTGACAGCTTCGTTTCGTTTGTTTAGGGGGTGGCCGTGGGTGCAAGGCCATGTGGGTGGAACTCGGACGGTAGGACGAACGATGAGGACAATTGTTCAGGGACGTACCCAAGATGGACGGGGTGCCCCCCCCCCCCCCCCTCGGGGTTTTCAGGAGGCCCTCGTGGGCCGAAGGCCACGGGAGCCAAAATCACGTCGGAGGCGAAAGAAATTCAAGGGAATCCCAAAAAGCACGTCAGGATATTCAAGGCCTCTGACCAGCCTGACAGCTAGGGTCCTTCTTACTTCCTGGGGCCTCCTGTGAATAACTGCTAGTGTCTGTGTCTGACCGCTAGGGCCCCTCTGACTCCTCAGTAGAGAGCAGGCCCCTGCCCCCTTTAGAGAGGAGGCCCTCTGTAGAAAGGAGGCCTTCTGTAGAGAAGAGACCATCTGTAGAAAGAAGGCCCTGTGTAGAGAGGAGGCCCTCTGTAGATAGGAGACCGCCTGAAAGCAGAAGGCCCTATGAAGAGAGGAGGCCCTCTGAAGAGAGGATGCCGTCTGTAGAGAGGACTTTCTCAGTAGAGAGGAGGCCGGAGGCGCTTTGCAGAGATGAGGTCCTCTGTAGAGAGGAGGTCCCCTGTAGAGACTAGAGAGGAGGTCCTCTGAAGAAAGGGTGCCCTCTGAAAGAGATAGACCCTCCGTAGAAAGGAAGTCCTCTGTAGAGAGGAGGTCTTCTGTAGTTGAGAGGCCCTGTGAAAAGAGGAGGCCCACAGCAGAGAGGTGGTCCTCTCTAGAGAGGAGGCCCCTCTGTGTTTTGATTTTTTTTTTTTTGCAAATTTGTGTACGTACATACAGGTCAATACGAGATCGTGACTGTAATTACACCAACCAACCGTGTCAAATTGAATCGGAATTCATATGTGTACTGTGGAGTGTGAAGGAACTCCGGCTTGTACTACCATACTAAAAGAGTTGTAAAATTTGTGATTTGGAGCAGTGTTTTGACAAATGCTTTTGCAAATTTTCTCGGCGCTCCGCGCCTCCGATTCATACACCAATCAATAAAAAAGGTCGTGACTGTAATAACACCAACCCTGTCAAATTGAATCAAAATTCCCTAAGTGTATAGTCGACTACAGAATGATGTTCCACTCCTCAGAAGCTATCAGTTGACTGGAGCGCTAGCTAGTTGTGCCGTTTATCACGCAATTAAGCGCCTGTCGATTATGAGCATTAGGACAAAGTTATAATTTGTGAACTCAGCCCGTGTGATGCGGCACAGCCTACCACTCCAGGCAAATATTTGCCTGTGAAAAGTGGAACATAATTCTGTAGTCGACTACCTATACTGTTAAGGAACTCCGGCTTGTACTAGCATGCTAAAAGGGTCGTAAAATTTGTGTTTTGGAGCTGTGTTTTGACAAACGTTTTTTTTTTTGCAAATTTTCGGCTTTCGCAGCGCTTCGCGCCGCCGGTTCGTTAACAGGTCAATAGATAGATCGCTACTGTATGCTACTAATGCATTAGGCTAAAAGTGCGGTAACAATATCAACTTCTCGGGATTTTTAAGTCGGTCGATACGCCCCCCCCCCCCCCAAGTAAGAAATCCGTGGCGACGCACTTGTATAGGTGGATTTAACTAAAACTACTGAGCCGAGTGACTTATAACGATAAAGCGTCATCTTAGAAACGACGAAGACGAAATGCCTTTTGATCTCGACATACTCGCTCCCCCTCCCCCGGTCGTCAGAATTCATCCATCAGACCCGGCATGTCGGCCGACCTGTAACCCCCCCCCCCCCACACACACACACACACACAAAACGTTCGCCTAGATCCTCCCTTGCCCTCTGTAGAGAGGAGACGCCCTGTAGAGAGGAGGCCCCCCGGGATCCTGCGCCCCCCCCCCCCCCTTGGCCAAATCCTAGGTATGTGCCTGCAATTGTTTCGTGCATTTTGGGAGTATTCGTGTGGATACACGACCTACAACTTTAAAAACAAAATTTTGCTTCCAATGATATGCAGAATGCGGGGGTTTTGCAAAATACTACAACAGAAATTGTTCTGTGACTGTCCTGTTTCAGGCGCGTAACCACGAGTCTGAAGTTACTGGGGACCCCATGGAGTGCCGCGAAGACCAAATATTGCTTTCAGGACCAGCCTTCGCCCGAGTGGGGGGGAGGTGGGGGGCGTGTTTGGCCACACTTGCCAGTTTTTTTTTGCGAGTGTAAGGAAAACCGTAGCTCGCACCGCCGCGAAACTTGGTAGGTGTATCTTATGATACCTCAATTTTGCATCGTGTGTAAACATTTTGAATACGGCTGTCAAGGTCAGGTCGCAAGGTCAAGTATGCCTCTAAAAAAAACTGTGACCATACCTCTAAAAAAAACTTTGTGTCATTCCTACAGTTTACATCCCAGAAGTTTGAAACTCGAGCTTTTGCATGAGGAAATCAGTATGAACAATTCATACATCTCCAAGTTTTCACATCGGTGACCTAATGTCAGGTCAATTTGCGACCTCTACATTATAAATAGGCCAATGGGAGTAAATTGAAATGCTCTTGTTTTGACCGAAGACACAGTCAAACACAGTGACACAGGTAAACATGACACACTGAACCGGAAAATTGCACCTTTGACCCCTTTTATGCTCCTGAGGTCATCTCAGGTCATGAAACATCTCCATAACTTTAGGTAGAAACATGCTATAGCGCTGAAAACACCATGAATGTGTTCAGCTCAACAATACCAATCGGATGACACGCAACATGACCTTTTTCGTGACCTTGACCTGAGCTCAAATTTTCAAGTTGACCTTTTCAGGTCAACTTATCGTTCATTTGACGCGTTTCGACGAGACAAACGCGATGATGGTGAAATCAGCGTCAGACAAGCTTGGAGTCAAAAGTTTTGATACAAAAAAAAACTTTCCGCAAAAACGCCAACCTGGAGGCTTAACCGTTGACCTTAGGTCAAATATGAAAGCATTACTCAGAAAGGCCTTTGAAAGAGCTATCGAATGCGCTTTCCCGCAGCACTCCAGCTCTATTGGTTCCCGACTTATGCGCCGATTTGTGAAAAGTTGTCAAAATTGGGAACAAAAGTTCGTGAAAATGTTACCTTTGGTGACCTCCAGTGACCTCAGCGATGACCTGATCAAAAATGACATAGGTAATTCTGAAAGATACTGTAGCGAGCTATTTGTTGCTTTTTATCGCGTCTTTCTAGCTTGCTAACTTTCCGAGATAATCTGATGTGGCCAAAAAGCCCCCTCCCCCTCCCCACCATGGTGAAGTTGGCTGATAGGCCCACCCGGGCGCGGGCTAAACAAAACATCCATAGTTTTGTCTTCCGTTGACTATATACTACTCTTCACGTCGATTTAGAGACAATATATTTGGCTATTTAAGCCAATTGAGGAGGTTGTCGGTTTTACTGGGGACGGTCCCCAGTAACCCAAACGTTACTGGGGACCGGTCCCCAGTGTCCCCAGTGGTGGTTACGCGCCTGCAAATGTCCAGGATTTGTCATCCTAACGGTGTGCTGCGTATATCTTAAAATATATTATTATGTGCCTCCAGCGGGGTCTTACTTTATGTCATTTGCAAATGATCACCCTGTTGCTATAGGTAATGGGCATTCTAATTTTGACTGAGGTGAGGTCACTTGGCGTGACCTGGTGACCTGACATTGAGCGACCTGGGTCTGAAATTTTCACAACATGTGCCGAGATATCTGCGAAATAGGGGGGGGGGGGTTCTAACACCCCCGGCCCAACGCGGTTTAACAATTTGTTAACAAATAACAAATGAACAGGGCGCGAAACAAGCGGTAGAATTTAACAGGAGGTCAAAAAGTAAATTCCAAGAGTAAGCTGATATGCTGGGATGGAACTTCAGAAAATGCGGGTTGTGATGTCATGCGACTTGACTCTCATCTACTTGGTTTTAAAGAAAATCGTTTCCCTTTATTGCCATGCGGGCCTTACTAAGGACCTAGCTCTTCAACACGGCAGCTGGTCCGAGTGCCGTCATCAAATACATCCCGTTTCCAAATAATCAAGCCATTTCCGTCACAGAGGCACATTTATCCACACATGTAGGAAGCTCAGGAGATCGTGAAGATCTAATACAGAGATGTAAACCAGCGCCGGCGAATAGGGCTCCGCTTGTTTTTAAAGGGAGATAATGACCTTTTCCCACAAAATCTGAGTTAGGATCATTTTCTGACAAAACACAACAAGTTATAATGTAAATTAAAACCATTTTGCTCAATGCGGTACCTTGCCGCAAATATCTCAACTTGAAGTCACGTTAGCGGGGAGCGCTGAAAATGACCGTTGAATAAGTACTTACATCACTTTTTGGTACTTGCATGTAATTTTGTAAAATGAGCGTATTCCTTACATTTGATCTTCATCACATCTAGTTAGTTAATGGTCGTCTATAGTGCCTTCAAAAGATATTCATGGTTTGGGGGTGGTTTATGTCTAAATTTACGCAACTATTTTTCCTGTTCATCATCTGAGGCCATATGCTGCTATTTTAGTAGCAACGACTAAATTTTGAATCGGTCCCGCCGACTGCACAATAAAAGAAGATAGATACAACACTTTTGCGGCATCACTGAAAAACTTATGCAGTACTGTTATCAAAATTCTCATAACACCGTTCGACAAACCTGAAGTCTTTTTGAAATAAATATGCTTGTATTTTTCGCTTCAGGCTCTGAGGCCAAAATAATGAATTTCGTAGTCGCAATCGCAAGATTTGGCTGCGTTTCTGGCGCATGCCATTCATTTGTGGCGCAAAATAATACTTGGAAACAAAGAAGAGTAGGCACTATGTACGAATCTAATTAATTCTAAACCGAATTAACTCTAATTCAAATTAGAATCCTTACAACCAAGCAACGACAAGGCGATAACATAAACAAAAACCCAAGCGTCGCTGTTTGAAACAAAAGCGCCATACTGCGACTTTTTTTTATAGAGAAGGACAAGAAGGACAACGCATTTCGGTGGGTGTTACAAGTACTGCAAGTACTGCTTCTTTTTTGCAAAAATAAAAACCTTTTTCACATACGAAAATGTGCTAGGAAATTTTCATATTTTATAGAAACTACAGTAGAAATAGTATAGATGTCGAGTAATTTTTATTAAAGAAAAAAGAAAGCTCATTATCTCCCTTTAACGTAAAACGCTACGCTTAACGAAGATTTCGCTGCCAATCGACAAAAAAGCATGGTGCAATATGTGTCGTTGGTGCAATATGTGCCGTTGCCCACATAGCTGAGCTGACTGAGCGTCCCTGTTGGGCAGGCGGTCAGCTGTCTGACCTGCTGCGGCTCCTCTCGGGCCGGCGACTGTTCGCCCGGCTGCGCCGCGGCGGTCCGGCGCCCGCTCTGGAGGCCGCCGGCGCCGCCGACACCACCGACCAGGTGGTGTGGCTCGTGCCCGACTCGGACTCGGACTCCACCCGCGCCGCCTTCGCCAGCGTGCTGGCCGACAGCCGGCGCCGCTGGCTGCTGGTGTCGCTCTCCGGACGGCGGCGCAGCCAGTTCCTTGACGGCTACGCACAGCGCCACACCTACATGACCGTCCGCAACGGCACCACGCGCTTCTTCAAAGCCAGCGACTTCCACCGGCACCGGCGTGTGCGTGGAGTGTGCCGAGGGGGGCAGTACAGGCAGCGGCGGCCGCGAGCGGGGCTGGACCTCAGCCGGCGGGCCATGGAGGGCGTGCATCTGAGAGTGCTCTATCCCAATTCGGCGTTCGCATTTGAAGACAAAGTGGAATTAATTCGTAATTCATGTAGCGCTTGAGGGCGCATATAAAAGAGTCAGACGACAAAATTTCGACTACTTCCAGGTGGACGGCGCGAATGGCCAAGCATGTAAAAATGACACCGTAACGTTTGACCTGCCCACGCCCTCTCTTGGTATAGAATGGTCCAAAATAATCTACCCCGGTACTCACCCATGGCTGCTCACTTTGCTGTATTCGATCTGCAGGCAAATCAGCCATTTTTTGCGTCTCCGTAGTACGAAAAAGCCTGCGGCAGCGGAGGCATTGGTGGAGACATCTCCTAACCGCCGTATTGGCTTTGATTAGCCAAAAGCTCTTACGCAATTCCGCCAGGACACATTGACGACCTGCATGGCCAATCCTCTCGTGAATATCCCGTATGATTAATTCCGGAATTCGCCCTTTATTTGGAATGATCAAAGGATGTTTACTTTCATAGGCCACGCCCATCGCGTGCCCTAAACGACCTCCTACTCTCAGAAGACCATCCTCCAACGTGGGGTCCAAAGACACAAGGCTGCTGGACCGCCGCACTTCCCGTCCTGCTTTCAGATTCTCTACCTCCTCCGCATAGTACTGACCCTGAAGTTCCCTGATGATAATATTCTCGGCTGACTTTAGCTCTGTTACAGTCAGCTCTGATGCTCGTGCTGATTTCTGTTTACCAGCCAATGTGTCTATAACGCGTCGTACCCACGCAACTGCTCTCTTCAAACGCTGCCACGAGGAATAATGATCAATCAATTTTTGAATGCTCGAATTCTTTTGAATCTTTGTTTCATTTTCTGTTCGGCTGTTTAATGCAACAGTGGTCACTCTTAGTTCAGGGTCCTCTGCATTATCTTCTAAGACAGGGAATCGGGGCCATTTCTCCCGTGATTCAAGTAGAAACGATGGACCTTGACGCCACATACACTCTTTGAGAAGGGTAGTTCCATCGCACCCGCGTGACAAAATGTCGGCTGGGTTTAACTCCGAAGGAACCCATCGCCATTGGTCTATTGAAGAGCCGTCTCGTATAACTGCCAAACGATTTGCCACGAACACATGAAATCGCGCTGCCTCATTCTGTATATATTTCAACACTGTAGTGCTATCAGTCCAGAAGAAGATGTCTGGCTTAAAATCGAATGGAAACGCTCTTTGTATTTCTAAATTGACTTTGACAGCTAGTGTTGCAGCAGAAAGCTCCAGCCTTGGGATACTGAGAGGCTTAATTGGTGCTAAATGGGATTTGCTGACCAAAAGATTGCAAGACAGTTGACCGTCTCCATTGACGGCTCGCACGTACGAGGCCACCCCGTACCCCCTTTCGCTGGCATCCGAAAAGTGATGCAGCTCGAGGAGGACGGCAGAGGAAAGGCCACCGAAACATATGCACCTGGGAAGACTATACTGGGATAGACATTCTAGATCTGCTAACCATTGCTTCCACTGTCTGTGGTAGTGGGATGGCACCTCATCGTCCCAACCTAAACGAAGGCGAGTCAGCTCTTGTAAGAGCATTCGGGCCCGCATTACATACGGACCAACATGCCCCAGTGGATCATAAAGACCTGCTGTGGCGGACAGAAGCCCTCGTCTTGTGACAGGCTTGCCCCGAAATTTTTGCAAGTCAACTTGATATTCTAAGCGATCAGAACGAACGTTCCAGCCAACGCCTAAGGCTCGCTCAGAAGGCAAAGTATCTGATTTCAAATCTAGTGTTTGGATACCGGGCGAGTAGTCAACTTCTGGAATGGATTTCAAAACTGTAACGCTATTGCTAACAAACTTGGTGAGATTAAATCCACCTCTCAGACACAATTGCTTAAGATCAGATGCCAGCTTCACAGCAACATCTTCTTTTCCAGTCGATGCAAGACAATCATCCACATAAAAGTTATTAAGAACTGTCCTAGACACCAATGGGTCGTACAACCGTTCATTGTCTAGAGCGGTGCGACGAAGCGCAAAATTTGCACAGCTAGGAGAGGAAACAGCGCCAAAAAGATGAACTGTCATCCTATATTCCTTAGGATTCGAGGCGATGTTTCCATTGGGCCACCATAGGAAACGCAAAAAATCACGTTGTTTCTCGGGAATCCTCACCTGTAAGAACATACCCTCGACGTCCGCCATGAAGGCAACGGGTTCTTGTCGGAAACGAAGTAGAACATCTGTCAGGGTGTTGGTAAGGTCAGGTCCTTGTAAAAGCTCCTCATTTAGACTTTTTCCTTGAAAGGAGCTAGCGCAGTCAAAAACAACGCGTAATTTGCCTTTCTTAACAGGGTGTTCGACTCCGTGATGGGGCACAAACCATATCCTACCTTCTGCATTGCTCGAGAGATCGGGAGCTCTTTCAGCGTAGCCGTTGTCTAACAGTTTATCAATTTGCTTGGCATATTCTCTCAAGAAATGGGGCTGATTCTCGAATCTGCGCTTCAGTTGCACAAGGCGCCTATAAGCCACAGACTTATTGTTTGGAAGTTTAAGACTTGGATCACGAAACGGCAGGGCTATTTCGTACCGACCATCTATCAGCTGGCACGATGCCTTTACCATTTCGTGCCACCTAATGTCTTCTGCGGACAGACCCAACCGATATTCAGCCCTATTACCATAAACGTCGTCAAGAGCCACTTGCAATTGGTTAACTTTCAGACGAACTGGAGAATCCTTATCAACCCCACCTAGGACCCATCCGAACCTGGTTCTCACGGCGAATGGCCCGCCGTTCTGACTGGGAACCACCTCAAACGGCTCCATCACCGCCGCCACATTATTCCCAAGTAGAAGGCCTACGTCGTGCTTAAAGTTTTCTTCTAAGTATACCCCGTTTTGTCTCAAGTACGGCCATTTGTTTAAATCTCTAACGTTCGGGGCATCCTCGATGGACACTGGGATCTTATTTAGAACAAATAACGGAGGAAGTTCTAATTTATTGTTGTGTTGTAAATCCTCCATGGTAACCTTCGAAACAACGCATGTTTCAAATTTGTGATCTGTGTTGATAGTAGAAAGAGTAATTGAAGTACTTTCGGCTGGTTCAACCCCTAAACTAGCGAGTAAATTTCTTGAAATGAACGAATGTGTGCTGCCGGAGTCCAAAAAGGCAGACGTGAACTTCGTCACCCCGAATAACGTAACACACACTGGTACGACTTGCAATTTTGCTCCTCCACTTGATGCAAGATGGCCCAAAGTGACTGTTGAGAGTGGAGTTTGTTTTCGGTCAAAATGAAGGATAGTTGGGTGCCGACTCCCACATTCTGTACAAATCTTTTTATTTTCACAATATTTGCTTAAATGATTCGGTAACAAACAACCAAAGCAAAGCTTATTTGACCGTATAAACGTCATGACATCTCTGCTCTGCATTCTCAACTCGGGACACTCGGCGACTTCATGATCCTGCTGACAATAAAGACACGAGGAGTGATGAGAGCTGACGTTACCGGCTAAAAGTGTCCCTCTCGCGTGATATTTGCTTTCATGTTTTCTATCTTGGTAATTTTTCGTTACATTTGTTAAATGTCTCCCATATGACGGGTTGGATGCAATGCGCGCCTCCCTTTCAATGAAGTAAACAAAGTCTCTAAAGTCTGATTTTCGCTGCTCTGTTTGTTCAATATCATCGACTTTGATCCGCCATTTATCCTTAAAAAACGAAGGCAGTTTGTCTAAGAGCAAACGGACGGTTTTGATGTCGACTGAATCCGTTCCGCATGGGAGGCTTAACAAGGCATTCATGGTTCCCCTCAACTGAATAGCAAACGTTTCTAATCCCTGGACGTCATCGAGCCTCACCGCGGGGCATTGTATCAGGGTATCGACCAGACCCGACGCCACCTGAAACGGACACCCGTAACGTTTATCCAGCAAACTTACCGCTTCCACGAACCCTCTCGTTGGTGGCAGGTGTAAGCATGTGGAGACAATCTCCCTTGGTCGTCCGGAAGTGTATTGGTATAAATAATGCAATTTTTCATCTTCATCATCTACCTTTGTAGCAATATTTGACTTAAAAGCCCGCATGAAACATTTATATTTACTTAAATCTCCATCAAACGTTGAAATCTCCAAAGGAGGAAGATGGAGTCGTCTAGCCAGGTCATAAGAAGGATTTATGTCGCTACGCACGTTCGATTGGGTTGACTGTGAGGCATGAACGTCCTCTAAGTGGTCCCTAGTTGCTGAGGGCGAATGAGCTGAGGGAGAATGAGAAACATATTGCATGTTTGGCGCGTTATCCCGAAACGCGGCGTCATCACGTTCAGTTTCCTGAAAACCCATTGCAATTCCTTCCTCCTCCCTTTCTAACGCTGCTTCCCTCGCACTGACTTCCCCAATTTGCATTTTCAACTCCAACATCTCCTGCCTAGCCTTAAGTTCCTGCGCTTGGCGATCTAGCAAATGTTTCTGCTCTAAATATGATGCCCTAGCCTGTAGTCCTGCACGGCGTACTCTTTCGGAGACTATCGAAGACGAGGCCGAAGCTTGTGAACTTACTTCCCAATGAATACGTGCTGCCTCGAGGCCAGAAATATCGGGAGGTTTTAATGGTGATCTTGTGCTAAGCCTTGGCACGTCATCAGCGTCCGGTTGTAAAGGCACGACTGGGCTATTTGAGCGGCATGCAGAATTATCTTCCTTTAGGCAAGTTTGAAGTCTCTCAATCAAAACAGATTTTGTCCCTTGTGTATCCTGTCCCATCTTATCAAGCAGTATTCGCAACTGCCCCCGAGTTATATTGTTGAAATTTCCCGACATGTTTAAAAGTTGGGTGTATAGCACCGGGTAGCAGTGTATGCTGACTTGCAAAATGGATGCTAAGCCAAATATGGTGAAATAGTAAACGATAGATGGCTAGCCGATAAGTGCTAATAATATGTTAAAAATAACAAGACAAAGAGAATAAAGGAATTAAGAATAAAGCAATTATGAAAAAACAAAACGTAAAAACAAAAAAACAATAACAAAAGGTTGGGCTAAAGGGATAAAAGGACAGTGAGAACGTGATTACATGTCACGCAAATTACCTACTAAAAGTTCAGTTAAACGAAATTACAAGACCTCAACATCAAGCAATACGTGATCTTGTTCGATCTTGTGTACATACATATAAGTTCGTTTACTACCGATCAGTTAGTACTTAGTAGCACTACTCGCCCTATGTCGCAATGCGCAATTCGTAATCGTATTCGTTAACAACAGAAAATCAAACCAGCTCAACAACAGACAGAGGCCTAAGCTGACCCAACAACAGAAGCCCGAACCCCTACCCAGCAGGTTCCAGAAGACAGCCGTGAGGTTGCTGAAGAACGCCGAAGAATATAATATGAAGTCACTGTACCTTAGATTTTGGGATGATAGATTTGAAGGTCTTGCAGAACTTACTGTGCCTCTCACACAGATCAGAATCGAATTAATCCACCTTGTTGATTCTTCTTGCAGTTTTCGTACTGACGAACATTGGATTCAACTTGATTTCTTAATTTCCGGAGTAAGACGATACCAAACCAATCCAAAACTTTTACCGGTGGAGCCTCAGGATCCAATACTCATTGTATTTAAAAACGGTTTTCTGCAAGAAACAAAACACCAACAGGTCCATAAGTATGACAATTAAAAAAGACAGTCAGTAGCGATATAAGACGTAACCAAATATAAGTACGATAGAAGTAGTAACCAAATAAAACGAAACACATAGCACACAAACACATAAACGCAAAGAAAACTCACGGATTGTTTCAGGTCTGCAGCCACCGGCAAGAACTTGACACCGCCGATTTAACGTTCGTTCGTTGGCGTTCGTATAAGTTCGTTCGTTCGTATAAGTTCGTTCGTTCGTACAGGTTCGTTCGTTCGTACAGGTTCGTTCGTTCGTTCAGGTTCGTTCGTTCCGCTTCGCGCCGCTCACCCGCTCACTGTCCTTTGGTGATTTTGTAAACGGACGCAAAAGCATAAAACATAAAAATGACAAAAAAGCGATACCAAAACCTATAGAAAAATAACATAATCTCTGGCCAACGAAACAACAATTGAATCAGCAAATTAAATCTGACTTCACGAGACAAACGCTAAAAATATATATATAAGACATGTGCCGTTAACATAAGATACCTGCCAACAGAAGAAAAACTCGACAGATTAAGATCCATTTTGCAGCCAACATAAAAAGATACTCGGCTTTAACAGGGAGGGTGTCATCACTGGCGGGTTTTTCGGCTCTCTGTTTCTAATTTTACAGGAACAACTGGGATTCAGCTACTCGCTACACGCCGTCAACGAGTCGGCTGAAATCAGCGCCTGGGACCAGGCCGTCCAGCTGCTCCACCGGGGTGAGGGCGACATGTTCGGCGGGTGGCTGATGATGAGCAACGCTCGCGCCGCTCTCATCGACTTCTCCTTCCCTCTGGTGTCGGACCTGGCGGGTGCCGCGATCGACAGTCGGTACACGCTCACCCTGACCGAGTTCCAGGTCACCCAGCCGCTGGAGACGCCCGTGTGGACGGCGCTGCTCGTCACCCAGCTGCTGGCCGTGCTCGTCCTCTGCCTCATCGCCCGCTGCCAGCAGCGCATTCGCAGCGCGTCGGGCGAGCCTTCGGACGCGGCGGAGCCGTCGTTCTGGGCGCTGATTGTGCTGGGCGTCAGCTGTCAGCAGGGCGCCGCGGTGCGCTCCGACACGGCCAACTCCTACCGGGTGGCCATCACGGCCCTCTACTGGGCCTCGCTCTTCATCGTGGCCTGCTACTCGGGAAACCTGCTGGCAGAGATGACGATGGCGCGGCGCGTGATGCCGTTCGACAGTCTGCAGGAGGCGCTCGAGCAGGGCTGGCAGTTTACGGAGCCCGGCCTCACCGACGCCTTACGCGAGAGAGTGCTTCAGCCGCTGATGGGCAGTGACATCGACCGCCTGCCGATGGTCTCTGCAGGACCTCGGGAAGGGCGCAACATCTTCATGACCACGGGGGCGTATATCGGGCTGGACTATAGCTGCGGCCGGGACGGGCGGCACAGCGCCTGTCCCGTATGCCTTTACCCGGGCGCCACCGTCCATGTGCCGATGGCAATGTCGTTCCGGCCCAACTTTCAGTACCTGCAGCTGATGAACGACCTACTGGTGCGGATGGCGGAGCACGGGCTGGCGATGAGGGAGTTCTACCACTGGACTGGCTGGCGCCCGGAGGACGCGCTCTGCCAGGTCGGCACCGTGGACTTTCAGCACATGGAAAACAAGCCGCTCACCATCTCCAACCTGTGGAGCGTGGTCGCCATCCAGGGCCTGGGCTTGATGGTCGCCACTGCGGTGCTTGTCTGCGAGAGGCTGCTGTTCCTGGTATGGAACTTCCATGACAAACGAGTAAAACGGCGTTCCTACTCGTACCTGACTCGGCAGCTGAGAAGAATGTGATAGCTCTAGAGATAAGTGACAGGAAATGATCAGTTTGACGGAAATCATCCACCAGGGCAATAAATATGGAAGCAAAAACTGTCGCATGACGTAGCATTACTTGCAATGGATATTTTGTGTCATTTTTGCGTTTTTGTATTATCAGCTTGTTTGGTGCCTTATGGAAATATGTATTTAAGTGTAGGTAGGTATGTATAATGTGATGTGATGGCTAGGGCTATGGTGGAAGCATTTGCTTTAGCCTTCTGAGTAAAACAAATGGACTTCCGCCGATTGCCGGAAGTGGAGTTGGTGGAAGCGGAAATCTGGATATCCTTCATCACAGATAACAGTAAAACAAATGGACTTTCGCCGACTGCCGGAAGTGAAGTTGGTGGAAGCGGAAATCTGGATATCCTACATTGCCTACATGTGTTGTCTTACAATATCCTATGCCTTCTCTGCCACATGTCAATTATATCATCACATATGAATATAATATATTTCGGCTACGTGGACCACGTCTGGCAGGCAATAGCCCGCTTCTGAGTCCGAATGTTCCTCAGCTCAGCGCGTGCAGTGCAGTGGAGCGCGCGGCGGCCGAAATGGCGTCCTGTGCCGGGCCCTGGCTGTGCGCGCCGGGCGGGGGCTGGAGCCGAGGGCCGCTGCGGCCAGGGGCAGGGGCGCACGCCGGACTCGGCTAGCAGAGGTGGCCCCGGCTCCACACCACGCGCCGGTGCGGTGGTGGCCCTGTGACCTGAGTGGGTGCCGGTGGACAGCGGACGCGAGTGAACTCAGCCGAGGATCGAGTGGACCGGGGTGGTGACATCGCCTGCTGCAGGTAACCATACACACGTCAGACCACCGCAGGCGCCACGCGGGGTAGGCTGCAGATGAGTTCACATGGGGACATGCGTTTGTGCGAGGGAGTAATGGCCGCAATAGCAATGCGTCTCGGTTTACGTACGCCACTTCCTTACTCATGAACGCAGAGCTGCGCCTCCGCAGATGTGCTGCGACCGGGCGTTCAAGTCTCCAAACGCCATGAGACAAGTCCGGAGACTGCAACGTCCAGGAATGTGGAATTAGCACCAACAAAATGTCTCAAGCAAAGCCGAAGGAAATGAACGCTAGTGATGTTCCTTTCATGGGTTTTAATGATAAGAATAGGGGAGAAAGAGCTTTGAAAGCAACGCTCGGTCATGAGATAATTGTTTTCATGTCAGCATTCTGGGAAAATTAACATATTGGCTGAAGCTTGAGAAATTCGAAGCTTAAGTGTCGCACTTTTCTATCAATAATTATTTTGTCCAGCATGCATATTGCATACGCCTCTGCTCTTTGATAAAGGTGTGAAACGATCGATAAACTGCTACGCATGGCATACATATTGCTACTGTGGCTGCCAATTCGTATCTGGCGTATTGCAGCATCAACAATGAGTGCAAAACAATCATCTCACTGCATTTAAAATGTCGTTCCACGTTCTTCATTCAACAGGACCTTGACCGTGTTAGATCATATCCACAGCGTGTTAGCACTCATCACTATGCCGCTTTTTGCTGACTTATAAAAAAGCTGTCGCTAAATGATTCCCATTCTTACCGTGCACACGAGCGAGTATGGCAGTACTAATGGGTTCGTTGTTCTTATTTACGTAGAACGATGCCTGAATCAGAAATTTCGGGCCGAGGCTATCGACAAAGACAGTTATTTGATCCCATTCGGAGATTTATTGTCGGTCCGACAAAGTCACCAAACCATTCGTTTTATCTGTTTCCCAAGTGGGGTCTGCTGCATCATCAGTCAGGTCCCAGACGCCGCGGATCCTATACCACTCAGAGGTAGACGACGCATCGCCGCACTCACTTCTTTCGTCTGTTCTTAGCGTGTGTATTTTCGGCTCCCATTGGACTGGCACCATACCGTAAAATTCCTGTTGGTGCTTTATTTAGAACGTCTTCTGCCAGGCGAGTTGCAAAATATTGCGTCTAAACATGCTCTTTCCCAGATCCGTCTGGGGCACTACATCGATCCTCGTCTCTGTTGTTTGGGGAGGGCTGAGCCATGTTTTAAGATTTAGCTCTTTGGCGTCTGCTGGAATGCCAACGCATAACTCGTAGCGTTTTCGTATGCCGGCATATGCATGGTTGTATTTATGTACAAGAGTAAAAGCACAACCAAGAAGGGCATGACTTCATGATCGGCGCATCCCGCCTTCATCTAGCTTTCACTCATTTCCGCCTGCTGTGTCTAAGCTCACCTTCATTTGATTGCCACCTGGTGATCTAAATTTCATTCATTCGGTCTCTTGTCATAAGACGACCTCCTGCTCTCATCCCACCACAATTCGACATTCATTTAGCTCTCACCCCGCCTCATTCTGTCCTCATTCGGCCCTGGCAGCTCCAGTGAGCTCGGCGGTGACTCTGCAGCTCCGGACCTTTGTCTGTCCTCGTTGGACGCTGTCTGGCGCCGTCCCGAGTCCGGGGCCGTGCAGCACATAGCCCGTACATCACCACCGGTCTCTGCAGCCTGCAGCCTGCAGCACATCCAGCGCGGCGGCGCGACCGTCACGGGGACCTGGGCAATAGAGAGGCAGCGGCCGAAACCCGGGCGGCGACTGAGCTGAAACATAGCGTCAGCTTGAAGTGTTTATCGAAAATGATGGCGGAATGAAATTTGTTTTTATGTAATCATATGTCGAGTGTTAATGAGTAAGAAACTAGCAAACGAATTATTTTCTTAGCATGATATTGGAAATGGATCCACTTTACCCTACCCCTTTTCCGAGGATGAAGATAAAGGTGCTCAGCTAAATTGTCTTTATTTCATAAACTCATGTAACAAATAACGTATGCCTTCAAGCTCCCTCACCTCATTTTTCTGCAACGCCCTTGGCGCTGGGTGAGAGCCATTCTCATTAATTCTCAGAAGCGCAGCTGGCACGGTGCTTGCATTCGCTCAGGTGCCGATGGACGAAACCCCCATCCCTCCCCCCCCCCCGACACGGGCCCGGGGTACACCCCAAACGCGCGCCGCGCTGGTTAAGTCACGGTTGACTCCCATTATCCAGGCTTGGTATACACGAATGTTTGTAAGCATAGCCTCCGTGCAACTGAAGCATGACATTTCATCAGCTTGCTTGGTTACACTGCTAAAATGTATTCGAGTCAGGCAGAAAACTTCCCACTTACGTGTAGGGAAAGGAAGGTCATCCTCAAGTGAGGCCCCATTCAGTGGCGAAACCTCTTGATGCGGGCGGGGCAACGTGTAGCTTGTGCTGTGCGAGGCAGCGCGCGGCGGTAACTGCGTAATCGACCCTTCATCGCCGGTTCGTTTGACATCATATTAGTTGCGCACTGCATGCAGTATGCGCGAAGCCCACACGTCGAATGCTCGGTAACCACGTGGAAGGCGCAGACTGGAGACTCGGCGTGCTACGCATTTCAGTGTGTGCGAGCGGCCGTCGACTTTAACCAGGAGCCTGCCACTAATAGGGTTAATTCACTGACAGATAAATCACGCCACCATAGCCGTAACGTCACCGTCAACATCTGGCGACGAGACGCGCTGCCGGAATAAATAGGAGCCTGTATTTGTAGTCGACTGTATACGTATTTGCGACATCCACGGATCATAATTTACACCTGCCCAGTTAGGATCTGCGCCAAATCCATCCTTTCCCTGTCGGTGCAAGAGAGAGAGAGAGAGAGAGAGAGAGAGAGAGAGAGAGAGAGAGAGAGAGAGAGAGAGAGAGAGAGAGAGAGAGAGAGCCTCCTGTGCTGGTGGTGTAGTTCCTTGTGTCTGGCTCGTGTATTATACGAGTATAGTGTCGAATATATGTGACTCCTAATCACTCGCTAAAATTTTGCCCTGTGCTGATGTTATCATTGCGCATAAACCATTGATATGAACGATGTAAATGTGAGACACGGCAACCTAGCCACGAATTCAGTGTTCCGTGAGCCAGCTGCCTCTTCGATGCCAGGCCGGACCCTTTCTTGCCTCCACCTCTCCCCTGTGTGCGTCTGTTCCCGACGCCATATCTCAGTGGCCGACCCCTCCCGAGTTTTTGCGCTTCATTCCACGCATGGGTTCGATAGTTTTCAAGCCGAGTCCGCCCTCACCTCTCTCTCTCTCTCTCTCTCTCTCTCTCTCTCTCTCCTCTCTCTCTCTCTCTCTCTC